>NC_069657.1:303854173-304154173 GCF_027244095.1 Hemicordylus capensis | reverse complement strand
TCTCTAACCTTCCCTTTTTGGGCAAAGTGATAGAGCATGTGCTGGCATCCCAGCTGCAGAGGGTCTTGGATGATACTGATTATTTAAACCCTTTTCAATCTGGCTTCTGCCCTGGATATGGGACTGAAACTGCCTTGGTTGCTCTAGTGGATGATCTACGCCAGGAACTAGACAGGCGGAGTGTGTCCCTGTGGGTTCTGCTAGACCTCTCAGCAGCATTCGATACTGTCAGCCATGGTATCCTTCTGGACTGCCTCTCAAGTATGGGAATCAGAGGTACTGCTTTGGAGTGGCTCTGGCCCTTGGGGGGAGGGTCCAGAAGGTGGTGCTGAGAGACAACTGCTCAGCTCCATGGCCATTGGCCTATGAGGTACCACAGGGTTCAGTTTTGTCCCTCATGCTCTTTAACATCTACAAGAAACCGCTGGGAGAGGTCAACCGGGGACTTGGACTGAATTGTCAGCAATATGCAGATGACACTCAGCTCTACCTCACCTTGTCACCTGATCCTAGGGGGGCAGTGGATGTCCTGAATTGAGGGCTGGAGGCCGTGATGGGTTGGATGTGGGCTAATATACTGAGACTGAATCTGGACAAGATGGAGATAATGTTGGTCAGTAGGAGAGCCAATTGGGATGAGGAGATTCTACCAGTTCTGGGTGGGGTTGCACTCCCCTTGAAGCCTGGGGGTATTGCTGGTCCTTTGGAAGCTCAGGTGAAGGTGGTGGCCAGGGGTGGCTTTGTACAGCTTCAGCTAGTGCACCAGCTAAAAAGTCCCTTTTTCGAGAAGGCAGATCTG
This sequence comes from Hemicordylus capensis, assembly GCF_027244095.1. NCBI lineage: Eukaryota > Metazoa > Chordata > Lepidosauria > Squamata > Cordylidae > Hemicordylus > Hemicordylus capensis. Next base: position 304,153,374 of record NC_069657.1, on the reverse strand, counting down.
GACACACTTACCCACGCCTTAGTCACATCATTGGTGGATTATTGTAATGTGATCTATGTGGAGCTGCCCTTAAAGGATATTCAGAAACTGCAGCTAGGGCAAAATGCAGCAGCTAGGATTTTAGCTGGAGTTGCCTGCTGAGATCACATCACACCCATTTTGAAAGAGGTGCACTGGCTGCCAGTTTGTTTCCAGGTCTTAACAGTTTCGGCCCTGGATACCTGAATGACCACCTGCTCCCAAGGGTTGCTGCCCGCTTGACGAGGTCATCTGAGGAGGCTGTGCTCCGGGTGCCGACAATGAGGGAGGCCAGGCTGTCGTGCACTTGGGACAGGGCCTTCTCTGTGGAGGTCCCAGACTCTGGAATGCTCTCCTGGTGGCTATTCGCTCCTCGGTCTCCATCACAGTTTTTAGAAAGTGTGTTAAATCTTGGCTCTTTACCCAGACTTTTATATTTTTGTCTCTATTGCTGCTGCTTTGTATTTTGGATGGTTATATTGTGCTTGTATTTTAAATCTTTTTAGTCAGATCTATGATTTTATATTCTAGCTTTATATTTTAATTGTGTATTTTTTATAGTCTTGTTTTAATTTTCCCTGTGTGAACCACTTTGGGGTTGTTTTAATGAAAGGTGGTATACAAATTTAACAACAAATTTTAAAAAAAGATATACACAGAGGGACAGTGTTTATACCTGCAGATTATGATCTGCAAGGTCAAATAGTTGGTCACTGGACCAAAGGGCTGGAAGAATCTGAAGGAAAATTAGATGAAGGGTGACCTACAACAACCCTCTCCCATATCAACACATAAACCCCACTACAAATTAACTTACCTTATTCAAGTTGTATTATATCACAAGCACCACATAGTCGATCCAAGAAAACATAGTGCTTAGCCGATTTCCCCTCCTTTCCTCTGTTGCCCCGATGTATGTCCCTGAGGGTCCCCCAGCCCACAGACACATATTTTCAGGGGGTATCAGAGAAAAGGGGTGGTTCGGAAAAATAGTTGCACATGGGGGCAACATTTTACTGTGAGAGTATCTGGATGCTGCTCACTGTGTTTTTGCCTTTAGGCAAAGTAACATTTAGGCAAGGGGTCACTTTATATACACCATGTTCTAGTATCACAGCAAGAAAAGAGTCCCAAGATTTATCTACACCAGGGATTCTCAACATTGGGTACCCAGATGTTATTGGCCTTCAACTCCCATAATCCCCAACCAAAGGCCACTGCAGCTGGGGATTATGGGAGCTGAAGTCCTATAACATCTGGAGATCCAACATTGAGAATCCATGATCTACACTGACAAAGGGATAGAGCTAGGCAAGTAGGATCTGGTTTCCTTCCCAGTGAGTTCTATGGGTCTAAAGCAAAAGTCTCAAATTGATGCCCTCCTAAAGATGTTAGCCTAAAAGTTCCATCATCCGTGGCAATTTGTGAATTGGGATTATAGGATTTATAGCCCACAACTGGAAGGTGGTACACCCTTTTGCTTCCATCCATGCATATGGGGAGAAATAAAATACTGAACTTTGGATCACCCTAGGGGATTTTACCATATGTGTATGGATTTCCATCCACACAGATGAACATTTCACTCGAATTTTAATAAAACAATGCATGACTGAATCAGCTTCCAACCAAGCTGTTCTAGTTCTATGTCCCTCTAGCCTCTAATTCATTTCTGCGTTAAATTCCTAAGTGTGTGGCTGTGTGCCAGGAAGAAACATCCCTGGTGTGAAGTTTCCTTGGCTCTGCAGCACTTATAATGCAGTGGGGAGACAGTTTCTCTTTTATCCCTGGAAGTGCCCTATGCCACCTGAAAATATGTCCCTGAGGACTGCATGACCCTCAGGGACGTATTTTTCAGATGGTGCAAGGCAATTCAGGGGAAGGAGAAATCAGTGAAAAATTGCCCCCTCCCCTTACAAAATAGGTGCTTGTGGAATTAAGGAAGCTTTCAACTGAGGGGATGCTTCTTCCTGGCATGTGGCCTCATGTTTAGTCAGAATATCAGCCCATGAAATGAGACTGACAAGTAATGTCACTCTGTGAAGCAATCATGCAATGATGTGTTTGTTTTGTGCCTACAATAGTTCTCAAGAGTAATAAACCACCATGCATTGATTTGAAAAGCCAGTTATCTGATCGGAGAATACAACTGAAAGCATGTATTCCTACTAGAAAACATATCCATTTTCATTTCATAGTACCTTTCCACAATCAGTTACATAGGAAGCTGCCATATACTGAATCAGACCATTGGTCCATCTAGCTCAGTATTGTCTTCACAGACTGGCTGCAGCTTCTCCAAGGTTGCAGGCAGGGATCTCTCTCAGCCCTATCTTGGAGAAGCCAGGGAGGGAACTTGAAACCTTCTGCTCTTCCCAGAGCAGCTCCATCCCCATTCTATGGGAAGAATATTAAGTATCATAATGCATGAGAAACATGAGGAAATAAGATGTGATCAAAAGAGATACATTCACTCTACCAAGGCAATATCACAACATGACGATACACCTTCAAAGTACTGACTAATGACTTCGAATTTTACACAAAAATTTCTCCCAATGTTTCTCCCACTTTTCAGATTTGCAAGCAAGGACCTAGATGTGCACCTCTTTCCCTTTCAGCCTCACTCTTGAAAATAAAAATATGGTTTCTGTGACAGAGCGTCTAGTATCCAACACCAAGTCATCTCCAGTACCATTACCATTGTACTGCAGTGTACAGTGCAAGCTAACCAGTACCATTAGCTTGCACTGTACACCAAGCCAGTCAGTTAAATTAATTATAATTTGAAGAAGGCTGAGAAATATGGTAACTTGAAGCAATTGTATGAAAAGTATGACACTAAATTGGTGATTTTGTTTTGCTTGCTACAGTCAGCTGGCTGACCTGAGGACACATTTCCTAAGGGTTGTATAGTTTGGCTCCCATATAGCCATGTTGTGAATTGTCTTAACAAAGCTACAAATGAGATAAATATGAAATGACAAGGGAGCATGATTTGCATTTTGACACCAAAGACTTTTCCAGCAAGCTCCATCTGTTTCATAAGAGTGTACTGAATAGGCAAACACCAAGTATCCTCCATCTTTCTCTCTAGCATAAAGAAAGAACATGCTACAGTATAAAATGTGCTAGAAACCTCTAGCTAATATGCCTTGAGGTACTGTACTTTAAACATAATAAATATCTACAAGGAGTTGTGTGGGGAGTAACCTAAAAAGAAATCTAATTTATGGAGGTACAGGTCTTCTCTGGGACAAAATCCTTCAGGGACAATGGGTTCTTTGAGAGCTCCCTCTGGAATGAGGGCATAAAGGCATGAGATGAAGTTGCAGTAAAGCGAAATGAAATTACATCAGCGGAAGCAATTCATAGAACCATGAATTAGCCAGCAAAGCTTAGTGATGCAAGTCAGTTCAAGAGGCCAGTAAGAGCCAGTGTGGTGTAGTGGTTCGACTGTCAGACTATGACAAGGAAGATCTGGGTTCAAATCCTAATGGTATTGGCCATGAAGCTCACTGGGTGACCCTGGGACAGGCACTTACTTCTCGGCCTCACCTTAGTTGAGAGGGTGGTTGTGAAAATGAAAATAATAATGAGCATCACCCTGAGCTTCTCAGAGGGAGAGCAGGATACAAATGCAGAAAAACCCAAATATTTCTTTACCATCAACAGAACTGAATAAGCACAGATTTTCCTCCCCCCACCCCGCCGTCTCTTGATGAAAAAAGACAGTAGAACTGGCAAGGCCCCTTCAAGGAGCAGTAGACAAAGCTACCCTAGCCACAGATTAGGAAGAATAGCTGGTGCAGGTCACAGATCACTTACAAAGGGACGGGCCTTCTCTGTTGTCGCCCCGAGACTTTGGAACGCACTTCCCGTGGGAATAAGAGTCTCCCCATCTCTAGTGGCTTTTAAAAGGGGTCTAAAGACTTATCTTTTTACCCAAGCTTTTTAGCTTTTTAACTTTTAGCTTTTTAACTTTTTAACCTTTTGATTGTTTATTATTTGTTTTAAATTGTTTTTAGTATTTGTTTGTTGTGAACCTCCCTGAGACCTTGGGTTAGGGCGGTATAAAAATGTGCTAAATAAATAAATAATAAAATAATAAATAAATTGATAGTACACAGTATCTATAGTGAGAAAAATCTCCTGCCTCATCACTCCCTTTTTATTTCTTGGCTAAGGCCATTTCTTGGCTAAGTAGCATAAAGCCAGCATGGTGTAGTGGTTAGAGTGCTGGACTAGGACCGGGGAGACCCAAGTTCAAATCCCCATTCAGCCATGAGACTTGCTGGGTGACTCTGGGCCAGTCACTTCTCTCTAACCTACTTCACAGGGTTGTTGTGAGGAGAAACTTAAGTATGTAGTACACCGCACTGGGCTCCTTGGAGGAAGAGCAGGATATAAGATGTAATAATAATAATAATAATAATCTATCCTACTGTTTTAATTTTGGTAGGCAAGTATTAAATCAAATTTCACTTGCCATTTCAGTTATTTCATGGCAGCCTAAGGAGTTGGAAGAATGTATATTCTGACACCTAAAGATTATAAATGTCTGCCTTTATTAGTTTTGCACAATTTCATGATTTATTTTTATGATTTTTTTTCCTGCAGTGCAGTGTAATGGAGAAATAAAGCTATCCTTTAATTTAGGCTTGCATTTTGCAAGAAAATAAATATTATAGTTAGATCATCCCTTTTGGTCTTAAATGTATGATTATACTAATGTTTGCATCTACACCTATCTCCTTTTTCTTCCAGTAGTAAAGAAACTCATTTGTATTTTCAAGAAGGAACTGATCAGCCATGCCTATTCCTGCATATTTTTGTCATGGCACTGCACAAAGAAGTTGCATATAAGCAAGTTTATCCAGGTTGATAGAGCGTCTTTAAAAAGGTGTATAGTTATCAAATCCAAAATTGAAACAATTCAGATTATACAGGAGGCTTTGCCAAGCATTCTTGTGAAGTTTTGATGGGTCAAATGTTTCTCCCACTAGACTCTTAACTAAATGGAAAAGCTCATTGCAAAGAAGTGCTTTGTGGAAAAGAGTCTCATGTATCATGCGACACACTGACAGTTTATGTCAGTGTCACATTGATGTAGAGACACTACACCAGGTGTACCTAACCCGTGGTACTCCAGATGTTGCTGAATTGCAACTCCCATCATCCCCACCACAGTTGATGATGGGAGTTGTAGTTCAGCAGCATCTGGAGTACTACAGGTTGGGAACCCCTGTTCTACACTATGAAACCTCATACTAAAGCTCTAGGAACTAGTGTTCCTGTGTGCATGCCAAGCTCTTTTGGTAAGCATGCTTCCCTATTCACTTTATTGATGAGGAAAGTTCCACATGTGCATGTGCATGAGGATGTGCATTGAGGATATGCATGTCCATGTGCATTGAGGATATGTACATAGAACTATTCCAATCTGTTCTGTTTCAATGTGTTGATGATATTCAGCTCAATAGCATCTCCATTCCAACAAGCACTAGCATTATCAGTTGTTCAAAGGAAGATCTCTTTCTTGAATGACAAATCTGCAGTTCTGCCCTTTTGAACACTTTGCAGATTTGTGCCTTATGTGCCGTAAGTGAAACCTGGTTTCTGTTTTTGGTGTGCATATGGAACAATATAATTAAGGTAACTGAAGTGCAGTCAGAATGTAGCCTATGAAAAGTGTTCAGTGTGTTATTTCCCAAAATTTCTTGAGGATAGGCATGGGGATAAGTGTACATGAGAATGCATGGGTGATTTTTTTTTCCAGGGTACAATTGGGGTGCCTTTTAACATTGTGGCTAATGTAACACTTGCTTCCTTAAGTGTGGCACCACATTTGCGTTTTCAACAATGATGAGGTTATTGCAAAGACCCATGGGTCTCGCAACACTGTATATTACATCAAAACAATGTATATGAAACATATTGTTGACATAATGGTAGCAGACATTTTTTGAAGTGCTTTCACTGGGCTAGAGAAATAAAATTTCCAAGTCACCCAATTTATCAAGCCATCCAGAAAATATTCCAGAGTCATCACTTCCACCCTTGCCTCTTTCAGTAAATTGATTTCCCCCCTCCTCCCTACGTCACTGCTATAAAACATGGCAATCTTTGGTGTGATTTGTTGAATATGACGACTGCATCAGAGAAACTGCTAAGAGTCACAGAAGCATGACACCTGCAAGAACAGAGCCAAGCTAATGTATATATTAATTAATTAATTAATTAATTAATTCCTCCCCCCACCTCTCTCACTCACACACACACGGACCAAATACTGGTACATAGTTTTACTCTAAAAATTGGCATTTTCAATTTAAAAAGGGGTGCAGGCTCATACCCCATGAACAGATGTCAATCATATATTTGATTTTTTTGTTTCCTATAATTATCTGATAACATTTATTCACTTTTAAAATTCTGATAGAATGACAATCTTTTCAAAAGCACTGGAAATGTGGATTCCAAAGCAAATGGCTGATTACTTAAGATAATTGGTCTGGGGCACCAACATGAATATACTGAATTAACACAGGACATAGACAGAATGGTGTAGGATTAATACACAAGGTAAGTGAATATCCTTACCAAGAAAAAAAAGGCAACAACTTTTTAAAAAGATGGTAAATTGTCTTGTGGTAGCAACTATGAATTGTCCCCTTTGCTAAACAGGGGCTGCCCTGGTTTGCATTTGAATGGGAGGATACAAGTGAGCACAAAGCTATTCCCCTTAGGGGATGGAGCTGCTCTGGTAAGAGTATCTATATGCTTGCATGCAGAAGGTTCCAAGTTCCCTCCCTGGCATCTCCAAGAAACTCCTGAGAGAAACTCCTGCCTGCAACTTTGGAGAAGTCTGTGTAGACAGCACCAAGCTAGATAGACCAATAGTCTGACTCAGTATAAGGCAGTTTCTGATGTTCCTGTGTATCAAAGAGAAGAATTGAGGCTAATTTTTAAAAAAACATTTCAGTGACTGATTCAAACATACATTTGTTTTAAACAGGTAAGAAATATATTTTTAAAGCAAATTTTACAGATGCATAATGATAATAAATCATGATGAAGATATTTTTATATTGCAAGAGCTGTAAGGAAATATTCTATTCAAATGTTCCTTGAGGAAGCTATTATGGCAACAGTATGTGCAGCATAATAATAATGAGATGCTCCCTTTTAAAGGGAAAATTAGAATGAAAGTAAAGTGATGAGAGCCATGACTGCAGCAGAGCCTGTGCTGATATTCTAGGGAGGTAAATATATTGTTCTCAGCTTTGAAATTATGAGCTTTGTTCTGCACTGTATGTATCAAGGGGAGTGGCCATTGCTCAGCCACCGAACACTTGCTTTGCATGAAAGCAGACCCTGTTATTCAGTTAAAGGATCTCTGATAGTAGGGTTGGAACAGACCCCCTGCTTGAGACCTTGCAGAGCTGTTGCTAATCAGCTTTTAAAATAACTTTTAATTTGAAACTTAATTCTGATTGTGGTTTCAGTCTGGACTTTTAACATTGTAATGATCAGCCTCTGATCAACCCCTTCCCTCACCTAAAGAGTGAACCTGAAGTGAACCCTGTCCTGACTGACAGGCTGGTGATCTCCAGGGATCAGCCAGTCAGAGGGCCATGAGGCAGGAAGAGAAGGGTTTCTTTGTTCATATGCAGCTAGGCTGGAGGCATGAGAGGACAGGCAGAAGGCTTAGTGAGGAGCAATGGAGTTTTGCTGCCTCATGGTCAAAAGCTAGCCTGGAGAATTCTCTCATGGAAGGGCATGTACAGAGACAGGATTGCAGGAAGCTTGACTCTCATCAGGTTTGGGGTAAGTTCAAGGCGGGGAGGAAGCCAGGGCTTCTGGGAGTTTAGCCTAGGGAACAGTTTGTTAGTCAGTTTGTGTTAGACTTGTATTTTCCTTTTTGTGGCTTGCATATCTCTGCAACTGGTCTATTGTTGTTTTACCTAGAATGTAACTAAGCTAAAAAAGCAATAGCCTGCACCCATCCATCCAGCTAGGGCATTGAAAGAGGCTATGTAAATTTTAAAGGTGCATATTCTTTGCAACTGGGTAACCATGTTTTTTTAAATTGTGCCACTCCAATATCAGCTGGAGTGCTTTTTGGAAGGAACCTTGTAATCAGCTGAGTATGTTTACCTGTAACTAAAAGCTGAGAAAGTCTCAGATGGAAACTGTCTGTAGTATTTTGAATAAAGTTTATTTCCCTTTTTGTTCTTTGCACGTTTTAACCAACCTCTTTGAGTGGATTTTTAACTCAAGAAAGGGGGGCTGGAAAGGGGTTTACTCTGGTGCACACATGTCTCAAGTTGATCGTTCAGCTACCAAGGTTTCTCACCATGTGTAAGCTTGCATGTGGAAGGTTTTTGTACTTCTCCAATAATAAGAGAAGGAGAATATCCCTGGAATTCCACCCAAGTCCAGGGCTGTGTGTGTTTAAACTATGTTAATAATTGGGTGGTGATGGTGAATAAGCTACTAAGAGCCCCTGGTGGCGCAGTGGTAAAACTGCCGCCCTGTAACCAGAAGGTTACAAGTTTGAGCCTGACCAGGGGCTCAAGGTTGACTCAGCCTTCCATCCTTCCGAGGTCGGTAAAATGAGTACCCAGAATGTTGGGGGCAATATGCTAAATCATTGTAAACCGCTTAGAGAGCTCTGGCTATAAAGCGGTATATAAATGTAAGTGCTATTGCTATTGCTATTGCTAAGTACACAAAAGTTTAAAGGAACAGCGTTTGTGGGTGAAAGCATAGATGGTATGATTCAGCATTTTCCTTCCCCTCATGTGGGCTGGCTCTAAGACAAAGACGGGGTCAAATCCTCTACAAACTTGTTTACTTAATTTGGTTAATTTTATTGTTGTGAGATGCCCCAAGGAGTAGTGTACTGGAGGGGTGGGGTATAAATATTTTAAATAAATAAATAAATAAATAAATAAATAAAAGAGTAGTCAGTAATAGGCTAGATGGGCCAATGGACTGACTAGGAGGAAACTTCTGACAAGTGGGATTAGTAACTTCCAGTGGGCCGCTGCATACTAAAAATGTGGGGAAAGGAGAGGAAGGTGGGCTACCATCTTCACCTGGGTGAAGGCTCAATCCAATGACTGAACCCCTTCTTAATATAGAACATAGGTATTGCTGTACAGGCATTGCATGCAAAGTATGAACAACAGTAGATCAGGAATCATTTGTACACTGTATACAGACTATACATAGCATGGAGGGTATTGTGTGACTTAGAGCTAGAAATCCTCCTTGGTGAAGGTGAAACCCTGCATTAGGGATGTGCGAACCGGTTCGGATCCGAACCGGTTCGGGTCCGAACCGGTTCCGGTTCGGAGGTTCGGATCGAACCGAACCACCCCTGGTTCGGTTCGAATCCGAACCGAACTGGGGGTGGTTCATTTAGAACCGGTTCGGACCGGTTCGGATCGGTTCAGAAAGCTGAAAATTGGTCAGATGGTAGCTGGCACCCAGGGGTACCTGTCACCCAAACCCCAAAGCAATCGGACACTCGTACGATTTTTTATGAATTTTTGAAAAATATTTTTATTTTTCTCTCATAGGATATAATGGGACCCGAACCAGGCCATTATTTCTTATTGTGGAGCACTCATAGGTGCCAACAACCATGCAAACCCTGAAGCAATCAGACACCCCTATGATTTTTTATGAATATTTGAAATATTTTTAATTATTTTTCTCATTGAGTATAATGGGACCTGAACCAGTCCATATCCCCTGTTGTGGAGGACCTAGGAGCACAAAAGCAGGGTGGGTGGTAGACAGGCATGGGTGCCTACCACCCAAAAAATCTCAAGGCAATTGGACACTCCTCTGATTATTGGTGAATTGTTAAGTGTTTTTGAATTCCTCATAGAGAATAATTAGGATTGCAGCAAATGTATAGCTTCACGTCGGGGGGAAAGGGGTGTCGTAGAGTGCAGTGTGGTGGGTGGTAGTTCCTAGGGTGGGCAAGGAAGCTATCAGAATTATTTGAAAGGAATTGGGCAAAGAGGTGATTTTTAAGTGATTTTTGAAGTTTACGCGTCTTTAAGGTTTTTCCTCATAATAAGTTATAATGGAGCTTTCAGCAGCCCTATAAGTGCACATGGGGGTGCTGGGGTGGCCCAGAGCAAGTGGTGGTGTAGTGCACATAGGGTGCCAACCACCCCCATGGGTTTCTAACCCATGGGGTACAGGGATCTCTGGTAGGGGCACCCCCATGGGTACAGGGTTCTCTTGTTTCTGAGGTATTGAGTGTGGATTCTATGATAGCAAATGAGATTTTCAATGAGACACCATCAATCCACTCTAATATGCTATCATAGAATCCACACTCCGCCTCCTGCTTCTTCTCTGTGTGTGTGCTTAGTAGGGGTGTGCAATTTGGGATTTCGGGTGATTTGGCTCGGACCCGAACCGAATCACCCCTGTTCTGTTTTGTGCCCGAATCTGGGTCACCCGAATCACCCTTGATTTGGTTCGGATTCGGATTTAATCTGAATCCGAATCCGAATCGATTCGGGGGGGTAAAAAGGGGCCCAGGGGCAAAATTTTGGGGTGGGGTGGTAGTGCCCAATGGGTAGAGTCTACCACCCCAATTTCAGGGGGATTGGGCAAAATCCTGATTTTTGGTGAATTTTTAAAGTTTTAGTGACTTTGGGGCAGTTCGGGGGCATAGCATGGGATCTGGGCAAAAGGAGTGGGGTGGGGTGGTAGTGCCTAATGGGTGCAGGCTACCACCCCAATTTCAGGGGGATTGGGCAAAGGGCTGATTTTTGGTAAATTTCTGAAAATTTCATATCTTTGGGGCATATTGGGGCATATTGGGGCAGAAAGTGGGGCCTGGGGCAGAATAGTGGGGTGTGATGGTAGTGCCTAATGGGTGGAGGCTACCACCCCAATTTCAGGGGGTTTGGACAAAGGGGTGATTTTTTGAGGATTTTTGAAGTTATAGTGACTTTGGGGCAGTTTGGGGGCAGAAAGTGGATCTGCCCCAAAATAGTGGGGTGGGGTGGTAGTGCCTAATGGGTGGAGGCTACCACCCCAATTTCAGAGGGATTGGGCAGAGGGCTGATTTTTTGAGAATTTTTGAAGTTTGGGTGTCTTTGGGGCAGATTGGGGGCAGAAAGTGGATCTGCCCCAAAGGAGTGGGGTGGGCTGGTAGATAGTGCCTAATGGGTGGAGGCTACCACCCATCCCCAATTTAAGAGTGATTGGGCAGAGGGGTGAATTATGGTGAATTTATTTGTATGAGGTTTGTCTTCATAAGGTGAAGTGTGCTAAATTGATTACTTCCTCATATTATTCATAGTAAAGGAAAGTGTGAAAAAGTGAAAGTGGGGTCATGAGAGTTGTTTAATTGAAAAATAGCTCATTTGCTATGATAGAATGAGAATTCACACCTTTTCTATTCACCATAATTCACCCCTCTGCCCAATCACTCTTAAATTGGGGATGGGTGGTAGCCTCCACCCATTAGGCACTATCTACCAGCCCACCCCACTCCTTTGGGGCAGATCCACTTTCTGCCCCCAAACTGCCCCAAAGTCACTAAAACTTCAAAAATTCTCAAAAAATCACCCCTTTGTCCAAACCCCCTGAAATTGGGGTGGTAGCCTCCACCCATTAGGCACTACCACCACACCCCACTATTCTGCCCCAGCCCCCACTTTCTGCCCCAATATGCCCCAATCTGCCCCAAAGACATGAAATTTTCAGAAATTTACCAAAAATCAGCCCTTTGCCCAATCCCCCTGAAATTGGGGTGGTAGCCTGCACCCATTAGGCACTACCACCCCACCCCACTCCTTTTGCCCAGATCCCATGCTATGCCCCCGAACTGCCCCAAAGTCACTAAAACTTTAAAAAATCGCCAAAAATCAGAGGAAGGTCCAATCGACTTGAAATTTGGGTGGCAGGTAGAACACAAGGTCCCCTTTCAAACCAGCTATTTTTTGAGATCCGAACCGGTTCGGTTCGGATCCGAACCGAACCGGGGGGGTGGTTCGGCAAAACCAAAACCGAACCACCCTGGTCCGGTTCGGACCCGGTTCGGATCCGAACCGAACCGGGAGAACCGGTTTTATGCACATCCCTACCCTGCATACCTCTTTAAGTTCTTGTATGTTTGGTTTAAAAAGGGAAAGCCTTAGCCTGCCCTAATCTCCCCTCATCCCCCTATTTTGCTGGGGAAAATAAAGCAAGAATTCAGAAAATTAACCCAATGGCAGATGTCTTACAATTACCATTCTTCACATATATAACCTGTGGGTTATCCAATTTTTTGCAGATGGAAGTGGAGGGCAGGCTTTCTAGCAAGACATTAACACATTTGTCTCCCCACCACCCTGTTTCTCCCCCACCCCTGCATTTATCTTCTTGCTATCCTGTTTCTCTCCCTGTCTCCCCCACAGTGCACTGTTTCTCTCCATTGTCCCCACCACTGGGGTAGCATTCCTCCCACTTGCTGCCACTTTGTTTCTCCTTCCAGGCAAGCAGGTCCATGCTGGCCATGCTTTTCCCCCTACGTTCTTGTATCCAGTGCTCAAAAGGAAAGCCCAGGAGTTGTCATTCTGCAGAGTTTCCAATCACCTCTGTAGCAAGAGACAGTGTGGGGAGCAACTGGGTGTGGGCTTTCCATTTGACTTTTAACAAGAATGAACTGCAGGTGTGGGCAGAGGTGTATCTCGGAAAAATAGCACCTAGGGCAAGCACTGAAATTGTGCCCCCTGTCCAAACATCCGACACCCATCTTTCAGATTACTTTACCATAATATCAGCTCAAAAGTACAAGTCAAGCTCATTAATCTTTTAATATTTCAATAACTATTTAGCAGTGGACGTAGCCAGATCAAAAAATGCTGGGAAATTTCAGTATGCTGGGGCTCATGAAATACCCAAATACTATGTGGAGGTGTACTTGGAAAACTAATGTCTAATTCTCTACTATGCATTGTAGCATCAATATTACTTAAGTTTTAAAAATCAATGGAGAATTTGACTTTTCCCAGATACTCTGAAAATAATTAAAGGATATGCAGAGTAAATTGTGTCACTGCTTGGAATATATTCTAGTATTTCAGAAAGACAGTTAAAATGAGAGAAAGAGAGCAAGAAACTCCCAGTGGGCCTTAATACTAAGGATTTCACACTGATTCAAAGACAAACTCACCATTAATAGCCATATTATTAAGATATCACATTTAACTCACTCATCACAAGAAGCAAAGTAAGAGCAAATGAATACAATCCTAGCTCATACGCTTCAGCTCAATATTCACAAGCCTTGATTCTCTGTACATAGTGCCAAACTGAATGTGTGTACAGTGACATATTATATATATATTTTTAAAAAAATTACCTGTAGCCCCTTCGGGGGCCTCCTAAAGGTAGTGGGGGGTCTGCAAAGGTTCCCCTCCCCCCGCTGGCCTCTCGGGCCTCTCAGGGACCATCTGAGCATGTGCGGTGGCCATTAAAAAATATTTTTCCCAAAAAAATGGCCACCGAAAACAAAATGGCCACCATACATGCTCAAATGGCCTCTGTGAGGCCTGGCATGGCCTAGGGTCTCACAGAGGCCATCTGAGCATGCACGGTGGCCATTTTGTTTTCGGTGGCCATTAAAAAATTTTTAATTTTAAAGAATGTCACCCCCCTTCATGTGGAGCCTGGGGCATGTGCCCTGCCTGCCTCACCCTAGATATGCCCCTGGGTGTGGGCAATTCCCATGGTTGGGGTATATGTGTGAAAATACAGGTAATTACATTCTATCAGGTTTTTAAAAATGCATTCCATGGTGATGCATTTCAATATGCCCATGAACCATAAAAATGATACTAGGTTGTCAGCGATAATTATTAACAGCTGCAAAGCTTCATTCCAAAGCAGGACCCATTGTGAAGCAAATGACAAAAAGCCCCACATATTGGCAAGAGAGAGGACAGTGTTCCGAGTGGACCACCCAGGGGTGTAACTACCATTAGGCAAGGGGAGACAGTTGTCTTGGGGCCCCACTGTCTCAGGGGCCCCACTGCATCAAGGCCCCCCCCCCAGAGGCACACCACATGACTCCCCACCCACCCATGCTGCACCCCCTGGATCTTTTAAGTACCTAACAACACCTTTGTAAGGGAGAGAGGGTGATAGCATTTTCCATGCAAAAAATTGGTATTAGCAGGTATGTTCCAAATTTCTTCTAAACATAAAAAAATCAATCTTTCCCTGAATGTATTTTAGTGTAAAAAAATAGTGAATTCAGTACATTTAAGAGGAGGGAGAGAAAAAAGTAAAAGGAATGAGAGAAAGAGCAGAGAGGAGGAGAAAGATTGTTGGCATGAGGTGGGAGCAAGGCTATGTGTGGTTCACCAGAGGTGCATCAACATCTAATCTGACCCACTACCAAATTTTAGTTTGACACCCCCTGGCATAGTGCATTTGCAAAAGAGAGAAAATCCAAGCCCCAATATTTATATGGGGATGGAATCTTTTATGGGGGGGGGATTCTTGTTGCACCCCCTGTAATTTCCTGCTGGATCTGCCCCTGTGAACTAGATATTCACCATATTCATAATGGGGATGTGAGTGTGAGTGCACTATATATTGTGAAGTGTGTTTGTGTGTATATATCAGCGAGGGGCCCATTTTAAAATCTTGTCTCTGGGCCCACTCCAACCTTGCTACCCCCCTGGGACCACCCCAGATTCTCTGACCACTAGATAATAATAGCCTCTCTGAACTAAAGTTATTCTCCATTATCATGCAATTTACAAATCAAGCTCCAGATCTGTAGCCATTCTACTTTGTTATAACTATACTTTGACTTGAATTTCAAATGCCACCTGCTCCCAAAAGTACGGGCCAGCAACTGGAGCTCCCTGGGCCAAATCTAGCCACCTGAGAGATAGCACCTAGCAACCCAGAGGCAACAGAGTTGTAGCGGAAGTGGCATCGATACTTCCTGCTGGTATCAGGAACCGAAGTGCTGCTGTCCCACTACCATCTCAGAATAACTCTCCAGGAAACTTAGCTACTGAACAGGAAAGGTCTATGCAACCTGAATGAGGCCAAGCTTTTTGTAATCCAAGTGACGTTTTTTGCTTTAGCCTTCTGCACCTTGAAAGATCACCAGACTCACGATGCAGGTCCTTCACACTTGTCCGTTGTCTCCAGTTCTGACTGAGCAACCCTTGCATGGTACAGATTCACATGACTGGCCCCACCACCCATATGGTGGCAGCCTTTTACGTTTTAGGCAAGGCTCGGAATAGCAGCTCTCATGCTAATATTTAAACAGCACCTCGGTCTAAACATATATCAACATTTGAACATCTATATAATGAAAAGTGTGCCTTTCCAAAGCTTGCCTGCAATATTTTCTAATTAATTGCTCCAATAAAGGTATCCATTCACTTACTCTGTGTCACTTATTTTGTGGGGACAACTCTGAAGCTCTAAATAACACTGATGAACGGTTTCATGAACACTTTTCAGTACTATTTATGAGAATGTAAATATAGAAACGCTAGAGGGAGCTGCTGTACTATATTAAAAAAAACTTCCAACAAACTTCTTGGGTATATTTTTCAGCATGAATGACCACACAGTGAACTGAACACCAATTAGATCTCCAGCAAAGAAATAATGGAACAATGCTCTAAAACCATACAAGAAAGAAAGAAATAGAATCCAAGAATTTTGCATCAGAAGGGAAGAACAATTCTTGTTCACAATTACTGTTTTTAAAACAAACACACACACACCCTTAGGTAAAAGAGAATGTAATCTGTGAGAAGTAACATGACTGTTAACGGAAGCAATTAATATTCTTCATGACTTCTGTGGAATCTGGGATTGGTCCAATGAGAATAGGCGTATGCTTAGACATTACAGAATAAATCAAAGTTTTCTGTCCTCTTTACTAAACTACCAGTTTGCTCTAGTCCAATCATATGGTGCCTCAAATAACATTATCTTTCATAAACACAGAAATGGCACTGGAATCATTCATTTCACATATGCCAAAGCCCTGGGCTGATAGGTAGAAATGGGAATCAATCAACATGCCCTAAAGTTCACTGTAAAATACTCTTACAAACCATACATCAGATAATCATGCTTAGAAATTTGATTTTTGATTGGTTTTACATGTATACACTATCCCACATATGTAACCACCTTTAAAATTAAGTTTTAAATGAATTTAATTTATTGCTGACTGAAAAGTTCCAGGGCTGCAATGTTTAATCAATTTTAAAATAATAATTTGAAGTGGTATTTTAGCTCTCAGCAACCATGATGATACTTCTTAGTTTCCTTCCAGTCTGGTTCCTGGCCTGGTTTTGGATGGAAGCTGTCCTGGTTACTGTGGTGGATGGCCTTCACTGGGAGGAGGAGGGGGATTCTGCTGATACTCCTGGATTTCTCAGTAACCAACAATTTCTGCATTCTTCTGATTCCCATGTTATGAGGGGGCACTGCTGAGTCCCTTTGGGATCTTGCAGGTGCAGTAATAAACCAGTCAGTATCTCAGGAAAGTCACACCCAGAGATGTAAGAATCCCATCTATCTGTCTATCTGTCTGTCTGTCTACCTACCTACCTACATGGGCTATTTAAGGGGCATGTTATACTAAGTATACTATCTCACAGGGTGGGGGAAGGGGAGATAAGGGACAGACACCACCTCAGAGATCCATAAAGACTGTGGGGACAGCTAGACAAGAGATCTGGATGCGTTCAGTAGGAAGAGCTACAGGACACATTCAGACCAAGCTCGGTAGACTGGGGATAGGGAGAATGCTGGGTCAGTGAAGAGGTCCAAAGAAGGAGCAGAGAGGAGGACAGGACAGATTCAAGTGAGTTTGGGTAAAGATGGAGGGAAGGGTAAGCTCAAAAGAACTGGTGGGCGTGAGCAAGATACAAGCCCAACTACGTTCAGAGAAAGGAGAGAGCACCTAGGCAAATTTGGGTGATGAGAGAGAGGGAAGGATTGGTCCAGGGGACCAGGAAAGAAGCAGGAGAGCTGAGGAAAAAAGATCAGAGTGAGTTTGGATAAAGGAAGAAGGCTGGCCAGCTCCAAAGAACTGGCCAAGCATGAAACGGAAGGAGGGGGGAGGAAAGGGTTAAAACTGCAAGGGAGTAAGTGAGGGAAAGTGACTAGAGGAGAAAGGGCTTCCTTGACTGTGGAGGAGAGTGGCTGCCCACTCTCTAGTGCAAGGTGCATCTAGCAAAGGCGTATCTAGGGAAAATAGTGCCTAGGGCAAGCACTGAAATTGCGCCCCCTGTCCAAACATCCGACACCCATCTTTCAGATTACTTTACCATAATATCAGCTGAAAAATACAAGTCAAGCTTGTTAATCTTTTAACATTTCAAAAACTATTTACCTGTGGACGTAGCCAGACCAAAAAGTGCTGGAAAACTACAAATTTCAGTTTGCTGGGGTGAAATTTGGGTATGAAATACCCAAATACTATGTGGAGATATACTTGGAAAACTAATGTCTAATTCTCTACTATGCATTGTAGCATCAATATTACTTAAGTTTTAAAAATAAATGGAGAATTTAACTTTTCCCAGATACTCTGAAAATAATTAAAAGATATGCAGAGTAAACTGTGTCACTGCTTGGAATATATTTTAGTATTTCAGAAAGACAGTTAAAATGAGAGAAAGAGAGCAAGAAACTCCCAGTGGGCCTTAATACTAAGGATTTCACACTGATTCAAAGACAAACTCACCATTAATAGCCATATTATTAAGATATCACATTTAACTCACTTATCACAAGAAGCAAAGTAAGAGCAAATGAATACAATCCTAGCTCATACGCTTCAGCTCATTGTTCACAAGCCCTGATTCTCTGTACATAGTGCCAAACTGAATATGTGTACAGTGACTTATATTATATTAAATTAAAAAAATCTGTAGCCCCTTCAGGGGCTTCCTAAAGGCTGTGGGGTGGGTCTGCAATGGTCCCCCCTCCCCTCGCTGGCCTCTAGGGCTTTGCAGGGACCATTTGAGCATGTGCGGTGGTCATATATATATATATATATATATATATATATATATATATATATATCTGCTGAAAACAAAATGGCTACCATGCATGCTCAAATGGCATGGCCTAGGGTCTCACAGAGGCCATTTGAGCATGCACAGTGGCCATTTTGTTTTCAGTGGCCATTTAAAAAAAAATTAATTTTTAAAAATGGCGCCCCCTTCAAGTGGCGCCCGGGGCACGTGCCCTGCCTGCCCTACCCTAGATACGCCCCTGGCATCTAGGCTGAACTTGTGCTAGAGTTAGGTGCTTACTAAGGACCAGGGAGTATAAGTGGAGAAAGAAGCGGCTCCCTGTGCTGTTTGAACCCACCGCAAAGCAAGGTTGACCAGCATCTGAAATTGCTAGGGGCCACTTTCAAAGAACATGGCTGTGTGACAGAAAACAAGTTTAGTAGGGACACTCAATTGATGTCTAGTAGATTCTACTAAAGGCTGTTTTCTTTGGCCTTCTGCCCTGGCTGGGGCTTCCTACAGAAAAGCGCTTTAGACATTTTTATTTTAAATTGTAATTTGGACTGTCTATAATGCCTACATATGTATAGATCAGGTGGTATATAAATATGATAAAATAAATATTATGTTTCTCAGTTTTCATACATAGTACTTAGGTATAAGCACATTACTGAGTTCATTTTAAAATATTCTTATTCTAGTAGTTCAATATTCAGTCATGGAATGAGATGCTATCATTTCTGCATAGCTCACAATCTGGTGTAGTGCCTCTTATTTAAAAATGGAAAACCCTTCTTATTTCAAAATAATTTCGTGATAAAAGCATTCAGAAAACTGTGAAGGCACTTGAACCACAGGTTCATAGATGTGCTGGGTTGGGAAAGTCTTGAAGGCCAGCTAACCCAACCTGAAATTGGATTCGCAATAACTACTGCAATCAGATTAGCTCACATGAAGACAGCAGCCTATAGAATCACCATCATGAATATTAGCTGCTGAAAGGAGAAAGTGAAATGAATTAAGATGCAAGCAAGAACTGTCTTTATTGCAAATAGAATGACTGGTGGACAGTTATAAACAATAAATGACTAACCATTTGCATATGGCAAAGTTTAGAGAAGCCCACGATTTTCTAAACTGTCCTGGGATAAATAGATACTTTATTTACGGCCAATGGCCAAAGCAAAACTGTCAAAACAGTTGAAGGTGCCGTATATAAATGTATAAAAATCAATCAATATTTTAAATTCCGCTTTTCCAGATTATAAACATTTGATGCATTGACATGAATTACTATTCAAAGTACCCATATTATACAGTTAAGACATGTCATGTGCCTGGAGGACAAATTGCAATTGACATGGAGATGCCAACAAACACAGCCCCTCCACAGACCACAACATTTAGAATACTTGGAAGGAGCTTGGTTATCACATTGTGAGGAGCTCAGTATCCTCTAGCACAGGAGTTCTCAACCTGTGGTACTGCAGATGTTGCTGAACTACAACTCCCATCATTTCCAGCTATTATTTATTGTGGCTGGGAATGATGGGAGTTTTGATTCAGCAACATCTGCAGTACCACAAGTTGGGAATCCTTGCTCTAGCAGTCACCAGGAATGAGGCACAGAGGATCTCCAGGCAATGGTTGAATGGTATGTGTCAGAGCTTCCAAACGAGGGGTGTCAAACTGCAGCCATCCAGTGCTGTTGGCCCACAACTCCCATCATCCCCAGTCACAGTGGCTAGTAGCCAGGGATGATAGAAGTTGGAGGTCAATAACTGCAGTTTGACACCCCTGTTCTAAACATTACAGGGTGAAGAGGGGGAGTGGTCACTTGCCCCACAGAAATTGTTTTCATTGGTATTCCTGTGTTGTCTATAGCCCTATTCAGGCATTATGCTGTACCAGTATACAGATGTCTGTGTAGGCATACATATTTTTGTGTGATTGGCTCTACCTTCATTCATTTTAAAAGTGAAAATGAGGGTCTGTATCTGAGGGTACAGCCCCTCAGATTCATGGTACAGATACTGAAGTGCACTGTAATACTTATACTTAACACAATATGTGAATGGCTGTGCCTGTGTACAGATCTGTGCCTGCCAACACTGTATACTCATATGAGTGTCAAACAATAACATGTGAATGGGGCTTATAGCTTGCTTTTGCTTCTGAGGGGGTTTCCAACCCCTTGGCTGATTTCCAACTCTAGAAGTACAAGATCAAGGTTTTGCTGCTTTCTGTCTCATGACTCCCATCCTTATTCTTCAATACTTCGGTCTCTTTGTAGAGCACAATTCAGCTGTATAATTTATCGTTTCATCTACTTTTTATTCTCAATTCTGCAATTCTCCTCTGTGACTTTTTATCATGGCAAATTCATACTGTCAGTTTATCTCCTCTCATTTTGCCTCACGTTGCGACCATATGTAATTGCCTTTGGAAAAGGACATAGTCCACATGTAGCAGTTTAATCTGCCCAAATAATCAGATGATACCTGCCACAGATGCATAGTTAATGTAACATGTGATGTCTCCCTTACCCACCCTTATTCATATGTGTCTATTATGCTTAACATATCTTCCATCACAAATCATACCTTCCAAATCTATCAGTGCAAACTGTGATAACAGATGTATTGACTGGACTTTATCCAACCATTTGGAGATGTAAAGAGACGTTAAATGCAAACAATGGCCACCATGATTAGGAAAATTAGTCAAAGCAGTCCCATTGAAATTAAAAGGACAAGTTTGACAATAGCAAGCTTGTCTTTTTAATTTCAATGAGACTACTCTGAGAGCCAGCGTGGTGTAGTGGCTAGAGTGCCGGACTAGGACCGGGGAGACCCGAGTTCAAATCCCCATTCAGCCATGAGACTTGCTGGGTGACTCTGGGCCAGTCACGCATCTCTCAGCCTAATCTACTTCACAGGGTTGTTGTGAAAGAGAAACTCAAGTATGTAGTACACCGCTCTGGGCTCCTTGGAGAAAGAGAGGGATATAAATGTAAAAAATAATAATTAAAAAAATGTTCTTCATCCTAGCAGCCAATAAGCCTATGAGGATCCTTCTTTCCCACTTCCCTCTCAACAGAGCACAACCATGTACTGGGTGTGTATGTGGGTCGTGTCCCATGCTTAGCCCATTGGTCCTATTTCTCCTTCCCTCTTCTCTTCCTACAGCAAGCAGCCTTGTGTCTCATCTGAAATAATAATGTTAGTAGAGAAAGAAAGCACTATGCTTGCAGCCTCAATTGCATTATACTATGTTTAGTTCTGTGACAGCTGCACAGGTGTCACAGTTTTTTTTAGCATTGTAAAAAAAAGTAAGGTACAAATATAATGCTAGATGAAGACATAGTGCTACTTAAAGCCTTGCCAGCAAACAAGAAAGAGATGTTACTTTGTACATGAAAGGAGGTCAAAAATCACTGTAAGATAGATTGGTACCAGGTGACTACTTTAAAAGGCACTAACTCAAGCTCAGAACATTTCCATAGCACAATTTCATGTTTTTATGTCTGTTTTTATAATGTGCCCTAATCTGCCAATGCTTTCCCATTCTGGTGGAATTGTTATCTTCAAAGATTTTGCCTTTAACTTACTCCTAGAATAGTCTCAGTATATCTATGTCAAGTAGAATTATTCCCTTCCTTGTTTTTACAGATGATAAATGGGGGCACAGCTTGGGTCACTCTCTTAGTTTTCCTTTCCCGAGATGTATTGTTATGTTGTCTGTTCTTTTTGTCTTTAGTTAAGTGAAGTCACTGTGTCTGCCCATTTATTTACCCTTCCCTTCACAGCTGTAGTTTTTTGTTTCACTGTGTCCAGCAATATCCTTGCTTCAGAAAAATGCATTAGCCCAGGTTTCTTGAAGCTCACAGGAAACACACTGTGGATTATAGATTTCTGCCCATCATTTACGATGGGGCAAAGGCTGGCAAAGGCATACAACACAATCTGAAATGTAGAATGTTACAAGCCTGCAGGCACTACTCCTGTGTGGATGCACTGAAATGGACAAGGCTGGAGGGATTCCTACATTTGAGAGGGATACCCAAGGTATGCCCCCCCACAAAAAAAACCTGCCTTAAAAAGAAAACAACCCCCCAAACCAACCTCTGGCATCTTCAAACAATCCTGTCCTCAAAATTTTACAAAGACTGAGGGATATGCATGCAAATTACCCTGATGCCATGCACTGAAATTGGTGACAGAGAGCAGTTAGGTTGGATGTAAATAGGCAGCTTGCTGTTTCATTGAGGTCTAGGCAGTTGGTGGGGGGAGTGGGGTGGGAAGGTGGAATTGTGCTTGGAGAATCCATGCCTGAGGGTGTGTGTACTCCAAGCCCAGATGGGTTCATAGTTCAGGGTCAGAGTATCTGCTTTGCAATCAGAAGGTTCTAGTTTTCAGTCCCTGGCATCTCCAGGTAGGAAATTATCCCATCTGGGAGAAGATGCCTACCTGAAATCTTAGAGAGCCACTGCCAGTCAGAGTAAACAATACTGAGCTAAATGGACAAACACTCTGACTCAATATACAGAAACTTCCTACGTAACTATGTCCCAAGCCCAATTCCATGCCACTCATGGTCAAATTAGATGTTACTTTAAGAACAAGATGGGGGCCAGAGTGTCTATTTTTTATTTAGTAAAGAGGACCCAGACCAGCCATTCTTGCAGATTGGGAGCAGAGCACTGAGGGAGGAGGTTTAAATCTCTGCCTGTACCATGGTCTCAGTGTATATCACATCTGTACATTCCTGCTGTTGGTACTGCATTTTCCCCAGGTAAAAAAACTGTTGACACTACTAAGAGTTTTCCTCTTGGACAAAGAGCAACCATGGGGTTCTGATCTGTATCAGGATACTGGGGAGCAGAGGTATAAAGCCCCCTCCCCCCAACACAGTCCCAATCTCTACTGAACCACCCACAGTTCCTATTTAGGAAAAAACCAACCAAACATGTCCACTCTAATGGCACACTTAATGAAACATATAGTTTGGCCCTATTACTTGGTATCACAACTACAAGAAGATTAAAACCTAGTTTTAAAATCACAACAGAATAGCAAAAAGTTCTTTAAACAAACAAAAAAAAGCAATTGCTGAATGCAAAATCAGCCTGTTCAAAACATAGGTACATAACCTACACAACCTTGGAGAAGCCGCTGCCAGTCTGTGAAGACAATACTGAGCTAGATAGACCAATGGTCTGACTCAGTATATGGCAGCTTCCTATGTTCCTATGTAACCCTTGATGTGGTTTGTGTACTTTCAGAAATCATAAAACCAAGGTGGGTATGGCAAAAAAGTAGAAGCTTCCATTAAAAGATTCATGTAAAATTATATCTTTTCAGAGGCTGCCTCCACTTCACACTGAGGAATCCTGAGAATCAGCTATATTCCAAACCATGCATATCTAAGAAGGAGAAAGGCAACCCCAAAATTCTTAGATTTGAATTAAAACCTCTAGTGATGCATATTACAATTCCTTTCATACAGTTTATGTATTTCTTAATCTTCTTTGATTCTTCAGCAAACTCATTTGATCTACACTTGAATGCTCCTTCCAGCATTGGATATAATCCTCTCCACCATTCAGACAGTTGGCAAGCTCATCGTACAGCCCTTCATCTTTGAAATTACCCCTCTGAGACAGAAATTATCCCATCTTACACACACTGCATCATTGGTTTGGGTAAATGGAATTAGCAATATCCATCAGATAATGTACATAGCTTGCTCTTTGAAATGCTAACCAATTTCTTCCATTTCCACTGGAGTTTCAGAAGTTATGGTCCTTTCCTACCAATCCCACTCCCCACACCTCTCTGTGTGTCTGTGTAGATCCCTTTCTTGTCCTTTTATTCATTAGCACTGGATACTACAGAGAAAATAAGTATCTGCTGAGTTCACTTAAAGCTGCTCTAGGATAATCAGCTACACATTCTTGACATAAATGAGTTTCATGCTATCCCAGGTGGTTACTCACAGGTGGCCCAGGTGGCCCAGCCTTTCCAGGTACTCCTGGCTTGCCTCTTCGTCCCTGGAAAACAACAAATTTTTAAAAAACATATTAATGAAAATTAGAGAGCAAGACTGAATTGCACCACAACTCAATAGTAGTACACTTGCTTTGAGTGCAGAAAGTCCCAAGTTCAATCCCTGGCATTTCTAGTTATGGTTGGAAAAGATCCTTGACTTAAAGCCTGGATGAAGGGTCTGATTTGGTTTAAGGCAGCTTCAAATATTCAGTCACAAAGCAATGTCCCCTTTTTTTCCAAGCAGTTACCACTGCTAAGTGGACAAAGAGGCACCTTTTTAAAGTGATGACTCTTATATTTAGCAAATGGGAGCAACTGTGTCTATTCAGTCCATCACAGCATCTCTTTAGTAGCTGTTGCTGTGTGTTTAAGAATGTCAGCTTTTTTGGGTCAGGGAGCCATCTTATCTTTTATTTTGCTATATAAGCTGCTTTGATAACATTTGTGTTGAAAAGCAGTATATACTTTTTTAAAAAATAAAGTAATTCTAAAAGAGCGTAATAGACTGCAGAATTTGACACAATCACCCAGCTCTAACAGTCCAATCCTATGCTCCAACTTTAGCTTCTGCAATGCTAACAAAGGGTTATATTGTTGCTGAAGCCAGATCATTGTCTTAGGCAGAGCAAATGGAGAGCTATAATATGCAGTTCTGTTCTGCCCCACTTACCTGAACCAAGGCCCCACCCCCACCCTCTTTTGAATGGCTTTTTCTGCAAATAGGGCCAGAGTTAGGGTTGGTTTTTTGCAACCTAAAATAAAAAAGATTAAATATCCATCCACCTCCCCACTATAACTCCACTTCCTCCTCCACATCTCCCACCACCTTGTTAGTCTCCTACCTCCACTGTAATTACACTGGCTCCCAATTATCTTCCATACACAAATAATGCTTACTTTTAAAAATTCCTTTATCCCCTTATGAATACACCCATCCTCCTACTGAGAGTGAAAGAGGAGACCCTAGTTCTACCCAGCACCATCTCATGACACTTCACTGCCTGAAGTGGAGCACCAATGGTGTTCTTCTCTTTCCTCCCCGCACCATTAAAACCACACACCCAATCCGTTCGTTCCTTCAAATCTTTCTCCCTTCTTTCCTTTCATTTTGGTAATGGATGAGAAGCAGTTGCACAGTGCCACTTTGCCATTTCCCCTCTAGCCATGCATGTGGGGCGGGCAGGCAGGCACTGGATGAACTACTGTGCTGTCCCAGAGAAGTAGCTCACTTATCTGAAGTGGAAATTGGTAGAAATTCTTATGCAAGCAGAACTTCTGCTCTCTGAAATACTAGTCGGGAGGCTGCCCAAAAAGTATATTTGCTTCACCATAATTTAAATTTGTAATTGTTTTATAAGCTATGTTTCAAGGATAAAAGCATTTTGATGAATACCATGCATTCAGCCCAGCTGAATAACATGCAAAGATGGTACAGGCACAGTCTAAGATGTAAAACTGCAATATAGTTGTCACCCTAAGTCATATAAAATAGGCTGTGTATAACACATTTACAAATGTTCTGCCCCCTTTTTCTAGGCTGATTTTCAGCTGTGTCAGAAGAGAACTGAATTATGTGCTTCCTACTTATTGATCTCCATTTACTTAAGCAATCTGTCACCTGCTGAGATTCACAGCCAGCTCAACCTTGATTCCAAGAGCTAAGCAGTTCCATGAGAATCCAAGATCGAAAATCAGTAGTTTAAAATTCTTTAGCAGCCATGTGTCTTCTGATATCTCTTTAAGTTCATGCATTTCACATATGGCTATACCTCTTAGCTCATTATGCTATCTGTTAACTGAACTTTGATAGCTCTTAATGGTTTTTTATTTGTTTCCAGAGACACGTACTGTAGACTTGTACTTTTAAGGTCAAGTTGTGCTGACATATACATGATTGTAAAAAATGGATTAACTCTATGGTGCAGGATGAAATAGAGCTAATCTGTTTTTAAAATCATGTCTGTGTCTAAATCAGCTTGACCTTAAAAATCAGCTGTGATGCAGCTGCTCTTTTGCTAATTACCAATACATAGTTATTTGCATTATCAATGTATATAGCACTCTTGGGATGCATTACAACAAGGTGCATTACGACAATGACCTCATTCATCCTCATGACAGTCCTCTGAAGCAAACCCCCTTTTTATAAGTTAAGGATATGGATCTGAAGTGTGACTCGCTCAAAGTCATCTAGTGGTTACTTGACTCTCCAATCCCCAGATTTATATATACTACAATTCACACACGAAGTGACATGTGTCTAACCTGCTCCAGTGGTGGCTGAAATGCATGCAAAGAAAGATAATTTCCACCATCACGTGAATGGGGAAGCCCTTGTGGACAATGGAGTGCTATGTACACATCAGAGTTCCCACATGCAGAAAGAGACCTTGTATCAGGCTGCTTGCGGTTGAAACTCAGGCTTCCCTAGTCCAACTCAAAAGTTAAGATGCTAACATTTTATGCCAGGAAATAAAATATACATGAACTGAAACATTCTACATTTTAAAATGGATTGCATTTTAAAATAGTCCATCTTATTTATTATAACCAAATACCATTGACTGCTTTAAAGACACTTTTCTGTTTCTGTCTGCATGTTTTTAAGGGTGCATCGAGACTGGAGTGACACTTCAAATCAGAACAGTCTAAACAGACTAACAGTGAAGTGTTAAATCAAAAAAGAAGCTGCTTTGAATGGCATGTACAACAGTGAATCAGATGCTAATTACCACAGCAAAACATGACAGAATGCCTGGCAAGCCACATTTTTCACTTTTTCTAAAATGTTCTTTATGAAGAACATTGCAGACTTAGGGTGGACAGCATAGTAAACAGAATGCAAAAATCACTTTTTCCTTTGTGCCAGTCAGCCACCGGCCATGTGTTTGCTAAAATGTACCAATGCAACTTTCTCATATCCTGTTTTTATATTAATGTGGAAAAGTCTATAAATAATTATGTTCAGGCTTACAGCACACCTAAACAAATCTGGCTAAGCAGCCAGAAGCTTCTTCAAACACCAGCGTATTATGACACTAGGGCTTGTTTCCAGTATTTTTTCTCCTTTTTACAATGGATTTTAAAAGGTTAAAATCAGCCTCTTTTCTTTTAGAGTTCATAAAAGTCAAATCTTACCAAAATATAATGAAAAAAGAATGTATTATAACTTTCATCTGATGGGGCAAAGTGTTCACAATGAGAATGGGAAAAGAGTTCAGTTCACATAAAGGATCCTTCTAGGAGTGGAAGGAGTCCTTAGAATATACAGACATATGAACCTGCTTTCTGCTTAGTCAGATTACTGGTTCATCTAGGTCAGCATTATCTGCTCTAATTGGCAGCGGCTGACCTGGATTTCAGACTGAGGCCTTTCCCAGACCTACCTGAAAATTCTAGCAAGTGAACCTGGGATCTGGATGCAAAGAAGATGCTCTACCACTAAGCTAGGGTTCATTCTGTGAGCACAGCTCTCCTTGAATGAATGGAAGCTCCTTCTGTTAACTGAGCAAAAAACCTTGGGTCCAACCCAGAGAGCATAAGGATTGGTTCACACAGAGCTCAGATGTGTAGTTTAAATACTTATCTTAGAATATACTTCAGAACTCATCTCAGAATGGACCCAAGAATTTCCCTAAAAACATATCTCACTATAAGCCCCAGAACTTATCTTTGAACGTACCTACAAACTTGCCTTGCAAGATACCTAAGAAATTATCTTGGAATGTACCTCAGAACATATATCAGAATATACCTCAGAATGTAGCTTGGAACATTCCAAAGAACTTATTTTGGAATGTACCTCAGAACTTATCTTGAAATGTAGCTCAGAATTCAGAAAGTACCAAATAATTTACCTTGGAAATGATCATAGAACATGTCTTAAGACTTCCCTAGGAACTTATCACAGAATGTGCCTCAGGAATGTATCTTGGAACTGATCATAGAACGTATCTTGGAAATTACCTCAGAACATACTTCAGAATGTATATAATGTTTCTCAAAACTTTACATAGAACATACCTCTGAAATTATTGTAGAACATACCTTTATTTGTTTATTTAATTGTTAAATTTATATACCACCTTTCATTAAATCAATCCCAAGGCAGTTATCACAGAAAAATTAAAACAGGACTATAAAAATACACAATTAAAATATTAAGCTAAAATATAAAAACATAAATCTGACTAAAAAGATTTAAAATACAAGCATAAAATAACCATACAAAATACAAAGAAGCAGCAGTAGAGACAATTATATAAAAGCCTGGGTAAAAAGTCAAGATTTAACATGCTTTCTAAAAACTGTGATGGAGACCGAGGAGCGAATAGCCACCAGGAGAGCATTCCAGAGCCATACCTTGGAACTTATCATAGAAATTACCTTGGAAATTATCTCTGAACTTATGCAATGTACTTCAGAATGCATCATAGAACTTATCAAGAATACACTGCAGAACATATCTCAGAACTTATAACAGAATGTATCTCAGAACTTAGAACGTATTTTAAAACTTATCACTGAATGTATCTATCTTGGAATGTACCTCAGAAATTATCTTGGAATGTATCATAGAACAGACCTCAACACTTACCTTGGAACTTACAGAATGGGCCTCAAAACGTATCATAGAATCATACCTCAGAACTTATCTCAGAACATCATAGAATCTTTCTAATTGGTATTATAAAGTGCATTGAGGCATATTTAAAGTTACATATTTGAGACATATATTTGAGATACATTTAAAATTACATATCTATTTTAGAGTTGTTATTAGTAGGATTGAATTCATGAATTTCGTTTAGATTCCTTCATCTGTTATTTATACTATTGAAATTCAAATGGGAAGATAGGTGTAACTAAATTTTATAGCATTTTGCTGGTGAAGTCTGCTGTAGAGCTTCTTGTCTTAAGCCTGTAACACCCTTGTTTTGATAGAACAAGGATTTTAAAATTCACTGAACTCATTTTTGGTTTTTGCTAGATTCATGGATGCTTTTTGATCATTTTAGATTCTATCTGTCCATCAGCTTAATATATGAGATTATATATTATATTCATAATATGGGATATAAAAATATATAAGATTATTATATGATGGCATATACCATTTATTATTTTGTACGGAACTTCTTTTTTATCATTTAATGAAGCTGGGACAGAAAAGAATACAAGATCTATGACTTTTTAGAAATCTCCTTTTTATTTAGTATTGGAAAATAATACATTATAAAACACATTTTACTAAACATATACATTATAAGATTCAATTAATTCACCAAATGAAAGTTTCTGAATAAATTTTAGGTTTTCTTATTTCTATTTATACAGGTTTTAAATCAGATGAAGGACAAAATTGGAGCGAGGGAACTCATATTCTCTCTTATAGAATATAGAAACTAATCATTAACTAGCTAACCCCGCACAGAGCATCTGTGCCGTTGTGCACTGAGCCTGTGGCATTCCCCCGCAGTGCTCTCACTCACTCTCTCCCCCCTGCAGTGTGCTCACTCACTCTCCCCCACAGCTCGCTCACTCTCTCCCCCCACAGCTCGCTCGTTCCCCCCCGCAGCTTACTTGCTCACTCTCTCCCCCCGCAGCTTGCTCGCTCTCCCCCCGCAGCTCGCTCGCTCTCTCCCCCCGCAGCTCGCTCGCTCACTCCCCCTCACAGCTCACTCGCTCTCCCCCCGCAGCTCACTCGCTCACTCTCCCGCCCACAGCTCGCTTGCTCTCTCCCCCCGCAGCTCGCTCGCTCACTCCCCCTCACAGCTCGCTCGCTCTCTCCCCCCCGCAGCTCACTCACTCGCTCTCCCGCCCACAGCTTGCTGGCTCACTCTCCCCTGCAGCTCTCTCCCTCTGCAGCTCTCTCCCCCCGCAGCTCTCCCCATTGAGTGGGCCAGGGCCAGGCCATCCTCCTCCTGGCTGGTAGGGCTTTGCCCGCCATCTGCCCACCTCCTTGCCACTACCGTCTCACTCTTGCACACTCTAGAGCATCTGTGTGTTAGTACTTGATTGCTCCCCTCACCTCAGAGATATCCCCACCCTCACCTGAGCTGCACTCCTGCTCCTTCTCCATCCCATTGCTTCCATCGCCCACATCCTTCTTGGTCATGGCTGCAGCATTGCTGCGGCTTATTGGCCAAGCTGCAGCCCCCTATCCCCAGAGACCTCCCCACCCTCATCTGAACCCCTCTCCTGCTCCTCCCTCCAGGAGCTGCAGCAGTGGTTGACCGGGCCCTTCCTCGCTGCCACCACCACCATGGCCACTTGTTTCCTTCAGGCCACTGACAGGCTCAGTCCCATCCCTTGCCTGCCTCCCTCCCTCTGACAATGGCCTCGGTAGCCCCAAACAGCAGCAGTGGTTGCCTGGACCCTTTCTTGCTGCCAGTGCAGCCATGGCCACTCATTCCCCTCAGCCTGCTGACAGGCTCAGGCCCGTCCCTCACCCTTCCTTCTTTCTCTCTTACCCCCCCTTCTTTTTCTCTTTCTCTCTCCTCCACTTGCTCTTCCCCACTCTTTCTTCCCCCTCCCTTCATGGTTTCTCTCTCTCTCCCTCCCTCCCTGAGTTAACAGATTTTGTTCATCTTGTTTCCTCATTTAATTCACACAATGGTATCCTCCTTCTCCTGAAGGGGCTCCTTCCTCCCTCACGACCCGTCTTTTTGCAGACCCCTGCCTGCTATCCTTTTATACATGAAGATTCCTCTCCTCTACAATCAAGAACATCTTCCGACCAGTAACAGTTGCATTCCAACTGACCTTAACCATCACAGGCTCCTCCTCCTTATCTGCATAGGGAATCCCCACTGCCCAATCACCACAGTGCCACAGGCTCCTCCTCCCTATCTGCATATGGAATCCCCACTGCCCAATAACCATGGTGCATCTGCTCTCACAGGTTCCTTCTCCCTGTCTGCATATGGAATCCCCACTGCCCAATCAGGTGCTTCTGCTTGCAAACTCTGTCAGCCAATTGCCTCCTTTCTACCACATCCCCACGCATGGCCCGTCTTGGAGAATTAATAATATGGATAGTTAACAACACTTCTGAGCTTGTGGGAAGTGGGAGCCCATAGTGCAAAGCACTGAGGATGTCTGGTTCCGTGATTGAATTATTTACATTACTTATATTTTGTATGTCATGGCTGGGTCAGTTCTCTCCTCCTTAGACTGCTTGACAGTATGATGGTCAATTAGCTGGTGGGGGATTTTTCCTTGAGGAGTTCAAGATTCTTTATTGATGGCTATTGATGCTTAGTCTTAGATCTTTTAGACACAATTAATATCATTGTGTTCTTCTTATGTATGTTTGGGTTTTTTTGATGGACAAGATCTTTTATGTAAACTTGTATGGTTTTGTTGAGCTCTCAGAGATGTAACCTTTCTGTTTCTACTTATAATACTAATAAAAGCATTTAATAATAATAAAAAATATTTCTCAGAACTTATCTGGGAATGGATCTCTGAACTTATCATAGTATATATCTCAGAATGTATAATCAAATGAACCTAAGAACTTAACTCAGAATGTATCACATTATCTTGGAACCTTTCATAGAATGAATCTCAGAACTGAATTTGGAACATACCTCAGGAAGTATTGCACTACTTATTATAGAACATACCTCAGAAATTATCTGTGAACATAGTTCAGAGATTATCATAACACATATCTGAGAACTTACCTTGGAATTTGTCATAGAAACCACCTCAGAAATTAACTTGGAATGTACCTCAGAACTTATCACAGGATGTATCTCAGAATGTACCATGGAATTTATCATACAACATGTCTCAGAACATGCCTTGGAACTTATCATGGAATATACCTTATCTTAGAATGTACCTAAGAAAGTACTTCAGAACTTTTCATAGAATGTACCTTGGAACTTATCACCGATTATATATCAGAACTTTCCTCAGAATGTACCTTGGAACTAATTTCAGAATTCACAAAGAATCTGCCTCAGAACTTATCATGAAACGCACCTCAGAACTTAACTCAGAAGATATCTTGGAACTTATCTGAGAAGGTATCTCAGAATTTACCACTGAATGTACCTAAGAATGTATCTCAGAATATATTTTGGAATGCAGCTAAGAATTCATCTTGTAATGTACCTGAGAGCTTACTATGGAATTTATTTTGGAGCATAGCTAAGAACTTATCTTGGAACTGATCATGAAACTTATCTCGGAATTTTCCTAAGAACTTACCTTGGATCTCATCTCAGAGCGTACCTAAGAACGTATCTTGGAATCTATCCTGGAACTTATTCCTGGAACATGCCTAAGAATGTACCTTGGAACTTATCTCAGAAGATTTCTCAGAAGGTACCTGTTTCATAATCTACTTTGGAACTAATCTCAGAATATACCTAAGAATTTACCTTGGAACACACCTAAGAACTTATCTCAGAATATACCTCAGAACATACCTAAGAATTTATCTCAGAACTTACTTTGGAACTTAAGTCATAACTTATTTTGGAACATACCAAAGAACGTATCCTAGAATGTATCTTGGATTGCATCCTAGAACATACCTAAGAACTCACCTCAGTTTTTTAAAAGGACTGTGCTCCAACTGTTGGATTGGACTGGGGCATCATATATTTATGTGCATTATTATCCATTCAAATAGGTGGATCAGACTCCAACTGTATTATCACAGGTGTGTGCATATGGTGGTGTGGCAATTTTATTTACTTAGTGTTTTAAATATATTTTTATCCTGCCCTTCTTCCAAGGAATTCAGGGTGGCATACATGGTCCCCAGTCGTATTCTCACAGCAAGAAAAGTAGATTAGGTTGAGAGTTGACTGGAAAATGGTGGGGCTGGGATGTAGGGATGTGCATGAATCGTGATTCGAAGCGAGATTCACAACACATTCCTGGCTTCTTTAACAGCAGGTGCATACCTTCTCTTCCGCTGCTTGCCACCACTTCCTGTATCAGCAGCGCTCTCCCAGCTATCATCGTGTGCTGGTGGCGCTCTCCCCTGTTGCCCTCATGTGACACTCAGCACACACATAGCTTCCACTCATGCGCGGCAGCCATTGGTGTGGTCAGCATGGTTGCTGACTATGCAAATGGCTGCTGTGCATGTGTGAAGGCAATGCCTACACTGGCTGTCATGCAAGGGCAGCTGGGAAGAGTGCCACCAGGATGTGATGATAGTTGGGTGAGAGCTGCTGATACAGGAAGTAGTGGCAACAGGTGGACGAGCAGGTATGCACTTGCTCTCCTCCATTTTAAAGGTGCTGGGGATGTGTTGCGAATCACGCTTCATATCACAATTTGTGCACATCCCTACTGGAGTGTTGCAAGCAATTACTTGAATGATGCATTCCAATGTTTTAAAAGATTGTTTGCAAAATACACAAGTGTATTTTGTGTAAATCCACTCCCAGCAAGCTAAAGCAAATAAAACACACCCTGCAGGCTATTTTTTTTTTTGTTAAAGCACAAAACTCTTGTGTGTGGGAAAACTTGCAGGAAGGAGCTTATCTCACTAGCGGGCAATCTTTTCCACTTCCTGACCTCTTTGATTATAATTGATATTTTACACACATGCACACAGAGACACACACAGGCTTGTGACATCACGGGCTTGCGACGATCTCTCAACTGCGGAGTTGCGCCTTGCAGTTCGAAAAAAGATTTGAAAAAGATGCTGGCCTGAATGCTGGCCAAACATCACTCCGGCCTCCACCGGGGGAAAGGGGAGAAGGACTGCTTCTCTGCGCCTCCCTGCAACCACCCCTTGGACGTGGTAATGATAATTTCCCCCCTCAAAAGCACAGAGGTTTTGCGGGGCAGGTGCGTTGCAGGCATGGCCGCTTGGCGATGGCTCCCACAAAGGAGATTTCGGGGGCCTCGTGGGGGGAGGGGCTTGCAGCTGGGTGGTCTGGGCAGCCAAATTGCCCAAGTGCGCCTTCTTGTAATGATGCTGACATGGGTACAAAGAGCAGAGCCTTTGGGGTGTGGTGCTGCCACTATGAAATGTCCTTCCCAAGGGAACCTGTCTGGCCGCATAATCTTATTCTTTATATATATTTCTACTAGGCGTACCCACACTAATCTCATGTGTGGCAGCTCTCGCGAGAGTTTGGTATAGCAACGGGACAACTGGGAGGGGGGAGAATGGTAGTGGCTGTGGCAGCAAACGCCGGTGAATGGTGGCGCAGCCAGTGGGTGGGGGGAAGAGGCCAGCCAGTGGGGGAAAGAAGGCAGCCAGACAGCTGGAAAGAAAATGGTGGCAACGGCGGCAGCTGGGCAAAGCAGAGGGAAACAGCAGTGGAGGCTGGCAGCGAAATGACAGCGGAGGCAGGCAGGGAAGTAAGATGGTGATGGTGGCGGCAAACTAGAGACCAGGCTGGCTGGCTGCTGGGCAGGGAGGAGAAGCGGCGGCGGACAAGAAGAAGCCTGGCCGCTGTGGGAGAACGAACTGGGGCAGGACGAACTGCGGTGGAGGTGAGAGCTAGGGAGAACTAGGTCCTCTGTGCCAGGTCAGCTAGTTAGATTTATTTTATCATCTGATACAGCCTCCTCTTTAAGGATTTTTTGGGGGGAGACTGAGTATAATGTGGAATTCCTGTTATGCTGCAAAGATGTTAGAGGACTTTTTGGCTGCTTTATTCCTCTTTTTTGCAGTCATATTATCGTATTTGTATTATCATTTTTTAAATTTCTTGCTGTTGTTTTTATTGCTATAATTATGTTTTATTGTCAGGAGCTTCTCTCCCAAATTAATTATATTAATACAAACAGAATATAAGTCTTTTTAAAAACAACATCCCTGAAAGCCCCTCCTCCTCGGAGACTGCTTGGTCCTTCTCTCTCTCTCTCTCTCTCTCTCTCTCTCTCTCTCTCTGTATTCTCTCAAGATTTTGCAGCAGGGAAAGAAACATCCCACTAGCTAGTATTAATAGTATGATTTGGGAAACAGCATATGTCTCATTAGGTAGAAGCAACTGTGTTTGGAAGGGCAAAGATAACAGGGAGCAGAAGTTTCTTGCTGGAAGGAGATGTATCTCTCTTTCAGTCCCCCACACTACTTCAATTCAAGATGGATGAACAAGGACTGGAAAGTGCCTGAAAGCCATCATTAGCTTACAGGAACAATGAATCACAAACTTATCCAGGAAATGAGCAACTTTTAAAAATAAATTCCATAACATTCAAAATCTGCATCCAGATGGCATGTATATCTTCCTGTTTCCTTTCCATATTTCTGCTGGTTTTTCAAAGGGTAAATTTTTGCATATGGGCAACACACTTGTAACAGTAAGTGATTAAGAATGCACAGAATTCCCCAACTGAAAGAACCTTGCCCTCTTTCTTTGCAGTGAAAAGTGGAAAATACAGATTCATTGAATTCATCCTCTAGTATCCATGAAAAGCTACAGATTACCTGAAAATACCAAGGAGCACAGGGAGCTTTGAAAAAACCACCACCACACCAAAAAACACTTTAGAATTGTGATGTGATTTGATAGGCTGGGAGGCTGAAAAGCTGGTGGGGAAAGCTCAGTGAGCAGGGAACTTTGTGGATTAGAAGAACCCATTACATTCAACAACCACTTCCTGGAAGTGGATCCTTAGTCTACAAGTTATTGGGTAATGGATCAGCTGTCATCTTGTGATTCCCACAGTGTAATTTCACATCATCTACTGCTAAACGTTTCAAAACCATCATAAAAGTTGGAGCTGTACCATTCTGTGACCATATGCAATGTCTGTTGCATCACTATTTTCATTTAAAGCCAGCAATAATAAGAAAAATAAAATCTCTATTAAGATTGGTGATCTTAAGCTCACTTATAGGAAATAGGCTCTACTTATAGGAAATAGGTCCTACTGACCTTTGCATAGTCATGTTTAGGATAATACTCCATGCCTTTAAAATACCCATTCTTGCTTTATTTTTATTCCTGCATCACAGGTACTGTATCACAGGTTGTCAGTGACAGTGCAAATACAAATCTATTGGTTTTATTTGCCATGGACTTATGCTTATAGGGCTCTTTTCTCCACTTGTCTTCCGTTTTCTCATCCTCAGCATGTTGGTACCTTTGCTTCTTTTATTTGTCATCCGCCTTTGCCTTTCTCAATATCTCCCAATATTTTTGTCATTTACTGCGTTAACATTCTGCTATTTCTTAATGTGTCTACTCCTTTTCTTGTTGGTAATATCTCTTCTGCTTTTATTTCTGTCTCATTAAATCTTCCTCAGTACTCAATTAGTACTAGGGCACAGAATAGAGTAACTGCTAGATTACTTCATTCTTATTGGACTTCACCTTAAGACTTAAACACTAGAAATTGCAGACTTTTAGGACTATTGCACTACACTTCCTTTTTGGCTTTGCTTATCCAGCCTGATAAAGAGTTCTTCAGAACTCAAAAGCTTGCTGAAGATTTTTTTTTTTTTTTTGCCATTTTGATTGGATCCAATTGAGGTATTAGTAGAATTTTGGATAAATCCTCCTTGACACACTCTTCCCCTACTCCTTTGCCTCTGATGCTTGTTGTCTTCCCTTTTTGGTCCAATTCCCTCTCACTTTTTTTTTTTTTTTTTGTAAACATTTGCTCTTTCTGTTCTTTATTTTCTCATTCACACTGTTTATCTTCCTCTTTTTCTGCTCAGGCTCATCCTTACTTAACACAACAAGCCTCATAGCTTAAGAGACTATTATTCAGACCTCTACCCTCCATCACCTTATTTCTTCTTATTTCTTTTATCTTGATCCATTTGAGTCATTTATCTATTCTCACACCTTAGCTTGCTTTGACACTTCCCAGTCTCATTTTCAACTTTTATATTCTACTGAGACTGCTGTATAATGTAAAATGTATAACGATCTTAAATATTCTGAAGTCACAAGGGCTCTCTTCTATTTTTATTCTCCTTGATCTCCTCTCAACTTTTGAGACAGTCTATGCTTATTATCTCTATTTGCTCTCTGGGATTTGGTAGTAATAACGATCCTGGCCTCTGACATGCCTACTGTCATCTTATAGTATCCACGCTCAGCTAGCAAAGCTTGTAAAGCCACTCCTAGGCAGTATACACATCCACCTGCATTTCCTTTGTTTAATCCTATATATCACACACAGATTAAGTGTGTGGAGTATGTCTAGTCTGCCTGTCCTCCTGGGAATCTCAATTTAAATGTAGTAGGTTTGGCCCTGTTCAGAAGTTATAAAGCATCTGCCTTCCCAATCCCAGCATTCTCAGTCATAGGGAAGCTCTCTCCCTGAATACAGGGTTTGTCTCTGCAGATCTGTAGACTGCTGCTATGTGTGGTTTATGAGGATACTGGTGTGGGGGCAGGGTTTACTGACACACTCCCATTGTTGCTGTGCCTAGGTACAGCATCCATGGCTTAATAACACCTGAACAGGGCTTTGGTTACCTAATGTTCTGAACATCAGACGATTCCATGCAATATTACTCAAATGAAATAATATCCAAGAAAGTTAAATGATTTTTATTGTCTAGCATGCAAATGGATAACTCACATATAATACGACAATGACAACGACAACAAATATTTATATACTGCTCTTCAACAAAATTCTCAAAGCTGTTCACATAGAAAAATACATAAATAAGATGGTCTCCTGTCCCCAAAGGGCTCACAAACTAAAAAGAAACATAAGGTAAACACCAGCAACAGCCACTGGAAGGATGCTGTGCTGGGGTTGGATAGGGCCAGTTGCTCTCCCCCTGCTAAATATAAGAGAATCACCACTTTAAAAAGGTGTCTCTTTGCTCAGTTAGCAGGGGTGCTAATAAATGCTGTTTCATCAGAGTTTGTTGGGAAGGTCATTCAGATTAATGATTTTTGGACATTAAACCCATTAGATAAAAATACCATTATTTTCAGCCAGGTTCGTGTGAGAATTAAAGGCCTCTTTCTCTCTTTCCCAGAGAGGGCATTTCCCCCGCTGCTGGTAGGATCAGCAAGGAGAAGGTGAAAGACAAAGGCAAAAGAGGAGCTCAGACTGAGACAGCCCTACTAAACTATTCCATATACATTGATTCTACACAGGGTGTACTAGTTGTTCTCTGCATACATGATCAACATGGCTTCTAGTTCATCTAATAACATAGACTGTCATTCCTCTAGAGTGACATGCACCAAAAGGAAATCTAACAATATTAACCTGGCTTGCTACTTGCATGCATAGTAAACCCATGATGCTGTTGAGGCAGCAACCTAACAAAGGTGATGCTGCTCAGTTCTGAGTCCTGATGTCATTCATGATTAGCCCAGTTCTAAGTGGCCTAGGGCTTGGAGGCATCTTGTTACCCAGGTGAGAAGGATTTGAAATGTGGAAAAATGTGGGACCAGTACCTCTTTCCCTTCAGCCCCATTTCTTCTCTCCATTGTTACTTTGATGCTTGCATAGAACATATGGTTTGGCTGAAGCTGTTCCAAGTCAGGAGTAAATTACAAGCCATGATGTCAGAGTCATCTTGCACTTCTGAAATGACTTTAACAAAAGAACGGCGAGGATCTGAGCAACTAACTAATGTATATGCCTTGTCATGTCATATTACTGTGGGTAAAGAAAGTGTGATTTTAAAGGGGGAAAGTAGAAATGCATTCTTTCCTTCTATATTATTAATTTCAAAGTGATCTGATTTTCTAAAAACAAAACTCTTTTATTAATTTCATTAATTTGCTTCAGGATTGGAATTCTTTCCACCTATCAGTGCACTTAAATGTTATTTTGTGTTGAATGGTACTGGTAAATAGATATTTTTCATGTTGTGTGAGAAACGAAGGCACCTCCAACAGCCTAGAGGACAGAAGTATTCATTATGAAGCACCCATCTGTAGTGGTAGCAGGCCTATGATTACAGTTGTTATTTTTCTTTTTTATCAATTTCAGCTAGGGAACCACCTGAGAGTGCTTGTCTAAGGAATTGGCAAAAACCTTGCTTGATCCCAGAATTCCCTTCCCACATATCTTTTCTTGATTTCACTCCTATATCACTCATTCTTATCATAATGTCACAAGTAATGTCTTTCTTTTCATTTTCCATTTTTTACTAGGCTCCCTCAAGCACAGTTCTAGCCCACTTCATTTCATTGTTTTGTCCATTCTTCTGGGTAATTTCATTTTATCTTTTAGTATAGAATATCATTGCTGTGCTGAAGGCATCCAGTTTTATCTCTCTATCCCCTCTTTCTTTTCCTGTGTTCCTGTTGACACTTCCAACTATATTATAGCAATTTCAGCATATATTTTGGATCACTATCTCAAATTTAACATAAGAAGACAATGGCATGTATTTCCTTTGAAACCTTTATTTTCACATTCTTTTTTCTCAACATCTGATTCTACTGTTACTCTTTATCAGTTCAGAGCCAAAGTGTGCCATTTCTCTCTCCACTACATTTCTCAGACTCATCCACTCTCAGCTACCGATTCCAACAAAAAGCCTCATTTGGATACATGGCTGGCCTGCTAACGAGGCTGGGTGGAGTGGCCACCTCTGATGATGGATTGGTGGCAGCGACATATTGGCCACCCCTTCTGACCTATCACTTCTGGCAGCCTCAGGGACTTGCCACCTTACTTGGAGAAAGCAGCAGCAAGGTATGTGTCAGCTGCCAACTTGCCCTCCTCCTACCTCCTACGTGTCCTGCCCTGCCTTTCCAAAATGTGTCTTTGGTAGGGATGTGCAAATCGATTTGGGTACAAATAAATTTTTACCTGAATCTAGCTGATTCAGGCAATTTGGAGACAGAACATGGGAATTGAGGGGAGATTCAGTGGGGATGGGGAGATAACTCCAATAATAGAGCTCCAACATAACAAAACATGTGATGTTCCTATTTCCCCCATCTCAATCTGTGCACCAGGGCCAAACTACAAGTTATGTTGCAGCTCTGTGACTGGAACTCTCAACGTAATTTTTTTCTTGTAAAAGCAACCACAGAAGCCTCTGATTCAGATCAAGGAGACAACATGAGGAAAGGGGGGCCAACTCTTTCTCCCCTACTACACAAATCACCCAGCTTAAATCACCCTCTCTGATGCTGCTATTGATGCCACAAGGAAAATGTATAGGGCATAATTTTTGTCTCTATAAGTTTTCTCCTCCACAGTTATTAGCAGCTTGGGGGTGGGGTGCAATTCATCTTGAGGCTGAAACATGTGGAAGAATGGGTTTATTTGTTTATTGTTCAGTTCATATCTTCCATTTTGCCAATTGGCCCCATGGAACTAATAAAGCAAATTAAAAACATTTTAAGATTTTAAAAGATTTTTTTTTAAAAAATGAAGATCAAAGAGATAGAGGAAACATAACAAAACAATCAAAAAGAGTAGGAACAGCACTAATGCCCTGGAGGAACAAATGGAACTTTAAGACCCTCCTGAAGACTGGGAAGAAGGAATATCCTGAAGGTTCTGTGGAAGGCAGAGCCAAATTCTGGGAGTCAACACTGAGAAGGCCCTGTACTCCATG
Source organism: Hemicordylus capensis (assembly GCF_027244095.1). NCBI lineage: Eukaryota > Metazoa > Chordata > Lepidosauria > Squamata > Cordylidae > Hemicordylus > Hemicordylus capensis. The sequence continues at coordinate 304,112,767 of NC_069657.1, read as the reverse complement.
CATGTCTGTTGAACCTCAACAAATGGTAGTACATGAAGCAGAACCTGACAAGCAGATCACAAAGGGTGGATAGAATCATGTGGCTGAAGTCCTTGAGGTATCTGGGACCCAGACAACAGGGGCTTTAAAGATAATTATCGGCACTTTGAATTGGACCCAGAAACAGATGGGAAGCCATCTGTTTATGCAAGATAAAAATCCTTATGCAAGGATTTCCTAGATTTTGCCAGTTGGGTTTCAGGCCACAGCATAGCACGGAAATGGCACTGGTCACTCTGGCTGATGACTTGTATCGTGACCTTGATGAGGGTAGCATCCTTCTCTTGGTTCTCTCAGCGGTTTTTGATACCATCGGCCATGATATCCTTCTGGAGCACCTGCGCGGGTTGGGTATTGGGGGCACTGTTTTGTAGTGGTTCTGTTCCTTCCTTAGCAGGTGCTTTCAGTCAATGTGCATTGGTAGCGAGTGCTTTGCCCTGTGGCCACTCTATGGGGTCCCCTCAGGGCTCGGTTCTCGTACCCATTCTTTTTAACATCTACATGAAACCGCTGGGACAGATAATCCATCGGTATGGGGTGAGAGTCCATCAATATGCCGATGATACCCAGTTGTATATTGCCACCCCAAGCTACTCCAGAGATTCTGTTTCTGTGCTTGCCCAGTGCCTGGAGGCTGTTAGGATCTGGATGGGCCAAAACAAGCTAAGACTAAATCCCACCAAGACTGAGTTGCTTTTGCTTACTTCTCAACCTGGCCAATTGCCGAGTCTTTCTCTGGATGGGGTTGCTCCTGCCCCTGGAGGAGGTGGTCCGCAACCTGGGGGTCCTCTTGGATTCGTAGCTCCTGCTCGAGCAGCAGATGGAGGCTGTGGCCAGAGCTGCCTCTGCCCAGCTTTGGTTGGTCTGCCAGTTGTGGCCCTATCTCAGCTGGCAGGCCCTGGCAGTGGTAACTATGTCCTTGTCATCTCTCGTTGTTTGGATTACTGTAATGCGCACTACCTGGGGTTGCCTTTGAAGATGACCCAGAAACTTCAGTTGGTCCAGAATGCAGTGGCCCGCCTGCTTATGGGCGCTAGAAGATATTATATTGTGACACCTCTTTTGAGGTTGCTGCACTGGTTACCTATCTGCTTCTGGTTCCAATTCAAAGTGCTGGTTCTCACCTTTAAAACCCTCAGGGCTTAGCACCTGTTTACCCTCAGGACTGCCTCTCCTGGCCAGTCCTGTCCTGCCCTGTGAGGTATTCTCAGGTTGCCCTTCTTTCAGTCTCTGGTCTCAGATAGGGATGGGTCTGGACCAGTCCGGAGGCCATTCTAAAGGCCTCCAGACTGTCCAGACCTGGCCGGTTCGGATGATGGGGGTTCCTTTAAGGGTGGGGGAGGGTTTACTTACCCCTCCCACCGCTTTCCCCTCTCCAGCGCTTGTATTTCTCGTAGTAATTGGGGCGGCAGGATACCTCACTGCTGCCCCTTCTCCCTCTTCAATGCAAAAGGCTCTGGCAAGCCTCTTGCGCATGCGCACGTCGCGCGCGAGCTTCACGTCTCCCTGACGAGGGTAGGTAAACCCTCCCCTGCCCTTAAAGGAACCCACCCCACAGTGCCGGACTGCAGCTCTGCAGTTCTGTGCACACCCCTAGTCTCAGAGAGGTACTAGGTACTAGGGCCTGTGGAAGGGCTTTCTCTGTTGCTGCCCCCTACTCTAGAACTCCCTCCTCCCTTTCAGTCTTTAAATCCTTATTGAAGACATTTCCTTTCCGCCAGGCATTTCCCCTTTAATTTAATGTTGTTGTTGTTGTTGTTGTTGTTGTTGTTGTTTTGTCTTGGATACTGTTCTTGCTTTGTACACTACCCTGAGTATGTTGGTTGGGCGGTATATTAAATCTTTTAATAAACAAATAAAGAAATAAATAAAGATTGGAGTAGCATGCTCCAATTGCAAGGCCCTCATCAACAATCTGGCTTCAGCAATTTAAACCAGTTGTATCTTTCAATTCTTCAAGTTCAGACCCGCTTAAAGCATGCTGGAATACTCCAGTGCGATATGACCAAAGCATGGGTGACAATTGCCAGATTGGCTTTCTCAAGGAAGGGCACACAATGGCACACAAGCTGAAGTTGTGCAAAGACACTCCTAGCCACCTGGTTTTCCAGGAGTAAGGTCAGGTCCAGGAGTACCCCTGACCAGGGGCTCAAGGTTGACTCAGCCTTCCATCCTCCTGAGGTCGGTAAAATGAGTACCCAGAATGTTGGGGGCAATATGCTAAATCATTGTAAACCGCTTAGAGAGCTCCGGCTATAGAGCGGTATATAAATGTAAGTGCTATTGATATTGCTATTGCTATTGCTACTCCCAAGCTGCATACCTGCTCCTTCAGAGGAAATGCAACCTCATCAAGAACAGAGTGAACCCTGCTTTAATCAGCTCTCCTATACTGACCACCAACATTCACCATCTTGTCAAGATTAAGCTTTAGTTTGTTAGTCCGCATCCTGCACCATCACTGCCTCCAAAAGCAAGTTCAGAATGTTCACCAACACTCTAGGATCAGATGACACAGAGAGACAGAGCTGGGTATCATCCACCTTAATGACACCACAGCACATATCTCCTAATGATCTCTCCCAGGAGGTTCATGTAGATGTCAAACAACATGGGGGAGAAGACTGAACCCTGTGAAACTCTAAAGGCCAGAGACCAACAGGCTGAGCAGTAGTCTCCTACAAACACTTCTGGACCCGCACCACTGGAACCAACACAACTCAGTGCCACCCAGCCCTAATCTGGATAGGCAGTCCAAAAGGATATCATGGTTGATGGTATCAAGTGTTACTAAGAGATCTGGCAAAAACACATAGGTCATCAACCAAGGTGCTCAAAACCAGGACAGAAGCTATATTCAAATAGGACAAGATAATTGGTTTCCTCCAGAACCTTCTGAAGCTGAGCTGTTACCACATACTCAATCACTTTGCCCCAAAGGGGGAGATTAGAAACTAGACACTAATTGTCTGAGATGGAGAGATCCAGGGAGGACTTCCTGAGAAGCGAACTCACCATTGTTTCCTTCAATAAATATATCCTTCCCTCTTGGAGTAAGGCATTTATTACTGCTCCGTCCACTTGGTTGTCCCCCATTGTTACATATTGTGACAGTTTTATTAAGTGTTGGTAGGTTTGCTCTCAAATGACTACCAGAAGTTAAAAGTGAACCCTGAGAAAAGGCATTTTGTGTATTCTTTATGTGAGCCTTTGTTTTGCTGAGAGGAGCACTTGCTGTTTTGCACTCAGTGCACGGTCTTCACTTGTGCCATCTTAGGCAAAACAATGAGGTCATCCACACCTGCCTTTTGTTTTGAATTGGGAGGACAGAAAGAGAGAGTGAAGCCCTTTAAGTAAGGCCTGAAACAGAAACTCTTCTCACAATCCGTGAGAAGAGCTTCTTCCGGGTCTGCAGGGAGAGCGGGTGTAGCCGCTCCTGTGTAGCCTGCTCTCCCTGCAGACGAGCAGACGAGCTCTCCCTGCAGAGCAGAGCTCTCCCTGCGGACGAGCTCTTATGTAGCCCACTCTCCCTGCAGACAAACAGCTGCTCGTAGCTGGGTGGCTGGATTGGCCGCCTACACAGCTGCCAGCTCCATCGCGGGGGCTGCGGGGTTCAGAGGCCGCACAACCACCAGAAGTTCCAGGATGCCCCGTATGGCAGTAGCCTCCCAGTCGGGGGTCTACTCATGTGTCGCTGCACGCTGCGGTGACACATGAGCAACGAAATGAGGTTAATGGAGCACCCGCTCCATTAACTTCATTTAAGGGGAGGGTGTTTTATGTGAGCTAGCCACCTTGGGAGCACTGGGCTTGCCCGCGAGCCTGATGGTTCCCACGATCCGTGGAAAGCGGGCTAAGCTCCCCTAGCTCGCTTTCCGTGGATCATGGGAATGGCCTCACAGTGTATCATGGCAGAAGGGAAAGATCTGGAGAGGACCCTGAAATAGTTTTGGATATATTTGGGATGGAAAAGTCAACTGTGCAAGTTTCTCTTGAGAGAGCAAGAGCGAGAGTGAGAGAGAACGAGTGCAATAGCTTTGTAATTTTCAGCTTGCATTTTGCATCCTTAACATCTTTCAGTTTTTGTCTTTTTGTTATTGGCACTGCTACTGCTTTTTGAAACTGAAAACCTCTAATAAAGCTATGTAACTTGACATCAGTGTTTGAGTTCTGATTTTTGTTAACTGAAAAATAAAGATACATTAGAAGCATAACGAATCCCATCTTCTTTTTTTACTTGTCTGGACTATCCTTGAATTATCCTAGCCTAATACCACAGGCTTTCATTTTTCTGAGAGAGGAAGAGTTTAAGAGTCAAAATAAAGTATATCTTCTCGGCACATGCATAGATCTCCAGATCAAATGTGTCCTATACAGGAAACCACCTGGTAGCTTTTACCAGCTAAGACGAGCAAAAGTCAAGAGTGCAGGTGGATGACCTCACGCTTCCAAGAATCTGCTCCACATCCTCAGACTGCACTCAGTGAAATATAACTGGACACAGTGTCTGTGGCACATCTACAGATTATGCAAATATTCCCAATTACTGAAATGGTACAGTCCAGGAACACTTTTACCACACTATGGGCTATTTTCTAGACCAGGTCTCAGACTCTCATCAAAAACTTGGAATCCCCCTTCAAGCCTCCCCATAGAAAATAACTGTCACCTCATCTTTGGCTCAATCCACACATTTACCCAGCAACTGAGCAATTTCACATGGAAGAAGAGTGAGCATACACCTGCCCTCCAGCACACAAACAACCTCATATATGACACAGGTACTTCACTTGGATGCTCTATCATGCAAAAGCCTGATTAATGCTACTTTCTCTTTCCCCTGTCACTAGGCAAAGCAAGTGTCATCTCAGTTGATGGATCTAACGTGTCATTAAAAAGCAACATATCCCCCCCCCCACCGGGGAGTCAGTGGGCAATTTTAATTTAGATGTTCTGCCTGAGGAACCAAAAATATGTTTGGTCAGTCCTGTGCATAGCTGCAAGATCCAACAAAAGGAGCATGGGGAGTGGGGAAAGATAAAATACAGACAAGCTGGGACATGAAACACGGGAAGTGTGTTGCAATAATAAGGCAGCTTTCCCTACAGACTCCCATTCCCTACAGAGTGCCAAAGAGTCTCATAAAACAGAGTCTCGTAAAATAGTATTTCATTAGCTGATATAACACAGAGCACATTTGAAGGCCTATGCTCTGGCATTATGGCCAGAAAAGAAGCAGTTATATTCTGCCTGCATTGCTTCCACAAATTCACATCCAGATGAGTTGTCTAGGGTTGTGAGGGGGTTAGTATGTAATCCCTCCCCCTTAAATTTAAACTTGGAACCATCAGTCACTTCCTGTGACATCTTTAACAACGTTTTTGCGGAAAAAATCTCTCAGATTCGGGCCAAGCTGGATTTCACAGTTACTGCAGAGTTTACTGTGGAGGTGTCCAGCAACTCCTCTTTCAGTTTGTGACTCTTGAGGAAGTGGACAAACTGCTTCGGACTGTGCGCCCTACAACCTGTTCAACTTGGCTTATCGCATTGAATGAATCTTTATTACAGTCAATGACCCATAACAGAAACAAAACTCGCATTGGATAATCATATTATCAGGGCGGGTCGGTTAATATTATTAATGCTTCTCTGAGAGAGGGCAGGATGCCTCCTTGTCTTAAGGGGGCTATTATTAGACCACTCTTGAAGAAAGCTACGCTGGATCCCTCAGAGTTAGCTAATTACAGACCTGTTTCTAATCTTCCATGGTTGGGCAAGGTGGTTGAGCAGGTGTTGGCCTCTCAGCTCCAGGCAGTTTTGGATGATGCAGATTATCGAGACCCATTTCAAACTGGCTTTTGTGTGGGCTATGGGGTCGAGATGGCCTTGGTCGGCCTGATCTCCAACTGGCTATTGACAGAGGGAGTGTGATTTTGCTGGTCCTTTTGGGTCTCTCGGCGGCTTTTGATACCATCAGCCATGGTATTCTTCTAGACTGCCTGTGGAAAGTGGGATTGGTTGACACTATCTTACAGTGGTTCTGCTCCTACCTCTCTGGCAGATTCCAGATGGTGTCGCTTGGAGACTGCTGTTTCACTAAGCGAGAATTGAAGTGTGGCGTCCCACAGGGCTCCATACTGTCTCCAATGCTTTTTAACATCTACATGAAACCGCTGGGAGAGATCATCAGGAGGTTTGGTGCTGGGTGTTATCAATATGATGATGGCACCTAGATTTACTTTTCCATGCCGACCTCATCAGGAAATTGCATATCTTCCCTAAATGCCTGCCTGGAGGTAGTAATGGGCTGGATGAGGGATAACAAACTGAAGTTGAATCAAAATAAGATGGAGGTATGGACTGTGGGGCGACAGGACATGTGAGATGGTTTAGATCTGCCTGTTCTGGATGGGGTTACACTCCCCCTGAAAGAGCAGGTACGTAGCTTGGGAGTGCTCCTGGACCCAAAGCTCTCCTGGTTTCTCAGATGGAGGCGGTGGTCAAAAACAAAGCTTTTTATCAGCTTTGGTTGATATGTCAGGTACGTCCATTTCTAGAGGTGAATGACCTTAAAACAGTGGTACATATGCTGGTAACCGCCTGGCTTGACCACTGTAATGTGCTCTATGTGGGGCTGCCTTTGTATGTAGTCTGGAAACTATAATTGGTACAGAATGCGGCAGCCAGATTAGTCTCTGGGACAACACGAAGAGACCACATAACAATGATTTTGAGGGAACTGCACTGGCTGCACATATGTTTCTGAGTGAAATACAAAGTGCTGGTTATTATCTATAAAGCCCTTAATGGTTTGGGTCCAGGCTATTTGAGAGAGTGCCTCTTTTGTCATAATCCCTGTCACCTGCTATGATCTTCTGGTGAAGTCCGGTTACGGTTGCTACTGGCTTGTTTGGTGGCGACCCAGGACCAGGCTTTTTTTGTGGCTGCCCCAGGGCTCTGGAATAAGCTTCCTGCTGAAACAAGAGCATCTCCTTCTCTGTTTGTTTTCAGGAAGAACCTCAAGACCCTCCTGTTCTCTCAGGCTTTTAATTAGAATTAATTTTAATTATTATTATTAATAATAATAATAATAATAATAATAATAACCCTAATAATTTTATTCTATTGTTTTTATTGTCTTGTATTTTAATTTGTGACTTTTAAATATTTTAAATTTTGTACACCACCTAGAGATATACGTATCAGGTGGTATAAAAATTTGATTGATTGATTGATTGATTAATGAATGAATGAATGAAAGAATGAGAGCTGTGAAGAACATGCCTGTTGGCAGAATCACTATATAGCCTACCTCAATTATCTCTTGTGTTTAATTTAATGGAGAATAAAAAGGAAAGAGATTAATTGGTACAAAAATATGCACTTGATTCATGCTGACAAACATTTGTTACAAACATGGTCGTGCTTTTAAAAAACATTTTATTCTCAGGCTTTCTGGAGCAGGTGGATGTTTGATTAGAGACGCCTCCTTTGCATTGGGAGGCCTATTCACTGGCTTCTTTCTCTTACAGTGGTCAAGTACTGGTAAGCTTTGAATCATTTCTGGCTGATTTGGGTTTGTACATTCTGAACTTTACTTCAGCTGTGTCAAAATGAAACAGAACAGCTGTAATGTGGCTTGATGGTCCACTGCAGTAACCAATTTATATTACACGGAATTCAAATAAAAAGGAATGTGGTTTCCACTACAAATGCAAAGGAAGAAATTGCTCAATTGAAAATGGCCTTCATGTTCATTTTTATAGAAATTAGCATTAAAAATGTAGTGGGGTGAGGGAGACGACTAATTACTAAAAATGGCATGGCAAAGTGAAAAAAGATACAGAAAATATTCTTGTTTACCACAGAAATGCACTCTAGGTAATTTTTTCGTTTAAAGGGGGAAAGCTCCCCCCCCGCCCCAATCTGTTGAAGATAAGAGTTCCAGTGTATCAAACTTTTGCACCAACTATCCTGATGCTCACTAGGGGCATTGAGAGTAGAGGTAGCTAGTGAGGGTTTCCTTACTTGTCCCTGCTTTACCTCTACTCTATGACCCCTGCCTTGACTTCTCAGACATTTCCTGTGATGAGTCAGAATCCCTTCCTTTCCTCTTGGAGAGCAGATGGAAACATCTCTCACTCTCCCTACCTATTCATTATGTAGCCTATAGATAGGATTAGGTCTTTCCTATCCAAAGTGTACTTCACCAATAAATCTACTTAGTATTTAGATTCTACAAGTATCTCCATGTATCTTCTCTAGTAACTGGAGTGGCTAGCTTCTTTAGTGCTCTGCTAATTAATCACAAAACCCATCATGGGTAAATTTCACCCTCCAACACAATCTCTGGTCAGGAACACATGAGTTCAAAGTTCATAGTTTGCATTGAGCAATGGCTGAAGGGCCAGCAAGACTGCCTCTGGTCACTGGCTGATTCCCATGTGAGCTAACATGCAAACTAGACAAGACATGAGCCGTATTCAAAAGTTATTCCCATCCATATAATGGATAATATATGATGGGGAGATGGAAGCATGCCAGCTAGCCAAACCCTCCACATGCAAACTAGGGCCCCTTATCGTTTCTTTTTTCTTTTCAAAACAGCTGTGGGAACCTGCAAATTGGAATGAGATCATGACCCTTGGGCAGGAGAGTTTAAATGTTTTCTGCGACACCATTTTCCCAATCTATATTAGCCCCTTTCCTAAAGCAGCTATTTGCCCTGCGGGGCAAAACAGATACTTGGGGTGGGATTTAGAATGGGAAACCACCCCCTTCCTTAGAGCCATGGTCCTAATCCAATTCACCTCCCTGGTGGCTGTTTTGAAGAAAAAAAGAAAACATCTGGAGACTATCATAGATCTCCCCTGACTCAACTAGTTTGACTAAGATACAGGGTTAGGATCCATTTAACCCCTTCTCCCTCTGAATAAACAGTAACAGCAATCTTGTCAGCATTTTCTCCTTATGTGTTTCAGGGGTCCCCATTTCCTGCATCTCAGCGAACAGGTGATGTTCACAAGAGGAGAATTATAGTAGAACCTCCTCAGTATCTTTTTGCATGAATGGAAGGAGATTAAAAAGCTCTTTATTTGTGACTCAGCTTAGAAGAAAATGTGTAAGGTGCATAATAGCAAAAAGATCCTTCAGATCATATCATAGGCTAACCTGGGGACTTGATAGGAAATCATGGGAGTGAGATTTCAGAAGCAAAATGGAATGAGGCAACACTTTTCATTACACAATTTGTAGCAATATACAACTATATAATCTTCTGTAATCAGTAATGCTTACACTTTGAAACTTTAAGGACTTGTTTCTATGGTAACTTGTAAACGATCTGGAATAATACAAGTAATCTAAAAATGAATAGTAATAAAAATATCTTGTCAGTGGTTGAAGAGAATGTATGCTTAGTTCAAATTCCTACTCAGAAAGGTGATGCAAAAGGATTTTCTTCTACAAAGTTTTTGATAGGAGTGTGCACAAATCAATGTCTGCAATTCGATGTCGCAGACCCCCTAACTGACTTGCTGAAAGTAGTTTGCTTGGCCATCCACCTTGATAAATCACGGAAAAGGCCTCTGGACTGGTCCGGAATCTGGCCGGTCTGGCGGTCCGGCAGCGGGGTGTGTGTGTCACTTTAAGGGCGGTGGGGGGTAGTACTTACCCCTCCCGCCGCTCTTCCCCCTATGGCACTCGTCTTTAAACAAACATTTTTGGGGCAGCAGGGTTCCTCCCTGCCGCCCCTGCCCCCATCGTTGGCTGCAAAGCTCTAAAGTAAGTAGAAGCTGGTGCTACGCATGCGCCTGGCATGGTGCGTGCACACCCGGTGTTGCTGCCAGCGCGCGCTGTGTATGTCACACGCGTGCACCAGCGGCAACAATGGGTGTGTGCGTGCTGCGCTTGGCGCATGCGTAGTGCCAGCTTCTACTTACTTTAGAGCTTTGCAGCCAACGATGGGGCCAGGGCAGCAGGGAGGAACCCTGCCACCCCAAAAACGTTTGTTTAAAGACGAGCGCTGGAGGGGGAAGAGCTGCGGGAGGGGTAAGTACTACCCCCCCGTCCTTAAAGTGACACTTCCCCCAGTGCCGGACCATGCCTCCGTGGTTCCATGCACATCCCTAGAAAGGGTCGAATGGGAGGTCCGCTGCCACCCTGAAGGTTTTTACCAGTAATGAGTGCCAGCAGGGGAAAAGCAGTGGGAGGAGTAAGTGCACCCTCCCCTGCCTTTAAAGCAGCACCCCCGCCACCTTCGAACCACCCAGCCACGGTTCCGTGCACATCCCTCTTGTGCACCAAACCGCTTTGGAGAGCTGGTCTATCTAAGTGATCTCAATTGGTAGACCAGCTCTCCCTGGAAAGAAGCACCATTTTGAGCCCCGTTTTCCCAGAAAAATGAGCCTCAAAATGGTGACTGAATCACACAAATCAATATGGGTCAAATGGTTTTTTGTTTTTTTTACTATTCTACCCCAAATCTAGCCCTTTGTTTTCAGGGTGATTCAATTTGGGGTAGAATCATCTAATCTCCCCCCCCCCAATTAAACCTGAATCAATTTGTGGACAAATTGAACTGCACATCTCCAGTCTTTGGGGAGGGGTGTCATGATGGGGTTTCAGCACAACTTGCTCCCTTGTTGCGACCCCTCAGAGTGCAGAGGGGAGGAGCCTCGCTATCAACCACTTCCTCCTCCTCCTCCTCCTCCTCCAGGCTGTGTGGGGTCATGGTGGCTGACTCTCACATTTCCACTGAGTCCTCCACTTTCCCCACTTGCCTCCTCATCACAGGCAGCTCACGTCTTAAATAGCTGTTGGCAAATCAAGCAGCCCCTGCTCTTCTGACCCCCACCATCCTTTATTAACCCCTTTCTTCACTGATTACATACCGTTGTCTTCAATTCCTCTGCTCCCTTGCTCCTCGCCTGGCTCCACCCTTCTCCCTGTGGTGCCTCTCCACCATAATCGGGAGGCACCTCCTCCATGCCCAGCCCAGGCAGCTGCTTGTTGGAGGCCTCCTGCACTCTGAGCTCCCTGGGAAGGCAGCCACTGGTGCTGGCCCTTCTGTGATTGCCTTGTCTAGCCACAGCTCCCCTCGTTTCTGCCGCAGTTTGGTTGGACGCAGTAAGTCTGGTGGCGCCTCCTGCAAAGCTACCAGCAGGACATGGAGGAACACATTTTTCTGTGTATTTGTTCTAGTAGTGGGTTGACAAAGCAAATTGCTAGTAACTGATACAGAATTCAGATGGACCATCTGAAACTAAGCAATGCATCGTCCTGAGTCTTCTATAAAAACAAAGCATTATTTCTTTTCTAATAAGGAAGTATCTTTTTTGCAATGGACAAGGTCCACATGCAATGTTTCTACAGATCAAACACTTGTTACATCTTCTTCTACAAAGTAAGCACTCATTTCAAATTTAGGGCTGCCAACCAGCCAGGATTAGTGTGGAGTCTCCAGGAATTGGCATCAACCTCCAGGAGGTTTTACACACAGCAGATTTTACCACGGGCTTACTGGGAGTCTCCACTGTGAACTTAAAGTTGTCTCCAAAAACCGCTGAAAATAGTGGAGTTTTTAACCCGGCAATAAGTCAGGCTACACTCGGGCGCAGTGGAAAACCCAAATTGCACATGTGGACTGCTCCCCAATAACTCACAGGGCCTTCGGGGAAAATCTGGCTGATATGTGTCCTTACACCCTAGGAACATAGGAAACTGCCATATACCGAGTCAGACCATTGGTCTATCTAGCTCAGTATTGTCTTCACAGACTGGCAGCGGCTTCTCCAAGGTTGCAGGCAGGAATCTCTCTCAGCCCTATCTTGAAGAAGCCAGGGAGGGAACTTGAAACCTTCTGCTCTTCCCAGAGTGGCTTCATCCCCTGAGGGGAATATCTTGCAGTGCTCACACATCAAGTCTCCCATTCAGATGCAACCAGGGCAGACCCTGCTTAGCTATGGAGGACAAGTCATGCTTGCTACCACAAGAGCAGCTCTCCTCCACCCTCCATTCTGGAGAAGATGGAAGCTAAAAGTAAAAACCTCGTGGTAAAACTGCTGTGCGTAAAACTTCCTGGTGACCACTGGAAGCAACCCTGGAAATTTTTATGGGTTGATGTAGTGAAAAAACATTGGGGAAAGTAGTGGAAATATATATATCCAGGAATCGCTTTAGTCAACAACCCTATTCTAGATTTATCTGCAAAACAAACAGTCGTTTCTAGGTCAAGGTCAGCTTATTTGGCAGGAGGAAGGGGAGCGTGTGTTTATGGTGTGTGGTAGTTTAAACTGTAGGCGACCTTGTATAAGATGCCTGCTACCAAACCTAGGGCAAAATTTTGACCTCTGTTTTTAGTATCTTTTCAGTCATGTTGTAACACTCGGGGAAATTGTCAATGTACATTAAATGCTTTCACAAAGGTATAAAAATGAGAGCACTGCAAAGAGCAATAAAACTACCAACTCTCTTCAGCGCTTTAATCAGAAACTTCTGTATGATACTAAAGAAAACAAATGTCCTCATAATCTGGTATAGTATTTGAGTTGGTTTTCTTTAACACCCTCTGCCTTTTCATAACCCAAATAATAATGAGGTATGAATTCGGTAGTTTGCTTGGCCATCCACCTTGACAAATCACCCCGATACAGCCCAAATCTATTTGGGTGATTAGAGTGCCATTTTGATGCCTGTTTTGCTGGAAAAACGGGCCTCAAAATGGCACTTCCTTCCAGAGAGAGCTGGTCTACCAATTGGGATCAGCAGGTAGACCAGCTCTCCGAGGCAGGCTGATGTGCTAAGTCTGGAGCGGAGGATTGGTTTACCCACTGAACCCAATTGGTAGACCTGCTCTCCCTGGAAAACCAGGAAAGCTGGTCTACCAATTGGGATCAGCAAGTAGCAATAGCAATAGCACTTACATTTATATACCGCTCTATAGCCGGAGCTCTCTAAGCGGTTTACAATGATTTAGCATATTGCCCCCAACATTCTGGGTACTAGAAGTAGACCAACCTTCCATTCTGGACTTTGTGCATTAGGGATGTGCACAAACCTGTTTGGAGGCCCCTTTACGGGCCTCCAAACAGGTTTGAACACAGGTTCGAACATGGGGCCAGTTCAAAGGTTGATGCCGGGGGGGGGCATGAAACTTCGCAGAAATTTTACTGTTCATTATTAGGGACACAAATGGGGAATAGTAGCGGTACCAGTAATAATAATAGCAGGACAAGTTTCAGGGGGAAGTATCCAGCCTGCAAGCAGCTCCCCATCTTGAATGCACAGTAATATAGTCACTTGTGGGGTCTGCAGCACCTCAGAGATGGAGCGTTTGAATGGCTTCACACTAGCTACGTGTGGTCTCAGGCTATTTGTGTTATGATGGTGCTTTTACAATTTCACCATTGTTAGGGCATCTGCTTAGGCAACTGAAAGTGAATGTAACTGTAACATAACAACTACAATTTGGATAAACTGAGAAAATGCCTCTTTCAAGCAAGTTAATGAATGTACAACACAATAAGACTATTCACATGAGCAGCCTAGCCCAGGCTAAGGCTGCTCGTGTGCAGTGTCAGGAGTGAAGCCGCTCCTGGCACTGCCCTCCCTACAAACTCTGCTTTTTACCCTGGTCTTTAGCCAAGATTAAGGGTACAAGTGCACCCTTAACCCCGGCGCCAGGGTCTGTGTGAATACTTGAGCTGCTTGCAGCCTGAGTGGACACAGAGATGCCCGTCTCCTGAGGGAATCCCCCAATGGATTGTGCTCATCATGAGGTGCATTATGGTATTCCCAAAGCCAGGACACATTGTCCTGGCCTCTGGAGATCTGCACTGCTGGGAGAAGCATGGATCATGTGGGAGCACAGTCCATGCTCCCACCAACGTTCAATGACCGCCTGAGGGGGAGTTGGGTTTTTTGCAGGCTTCCTCCCTGCCCCACCTTCAGTCATGTGAATACCCTGAATGTCTTAAACAAGAACAACTCTTCAGGACCAAGGACAAATGCACAGAAATGTAGGCTTTAAGTATTCAGGAACCTAAAAATTGGTGTATGGCTCTCAAGTACACTTTCACTGCAAATGTCCAGGCACTCACAGGGTACATTCCTTTCATGCACCTGAGAATGCATACAGAAGATTACATGTTTGAAAGTACCTCCGTATCAAAACCTCCCTCTAAATGCAAGAGGAGCATTTGAATAGGCTCTTTTTATGCAAACTTGAATCACCTCAGAGATTAATACCTCTGAAACAAAGGTACGCTCTTTCTTAAAATGTACATATGCTGGTAAGCTCTAGACTTGACTGCTGTAATGCGCTCTACGTGGGGCTGCCTTTGTACGTAGTTAGGAAACTACAATTGGTACAGAACGCGGCAGCCAGATTGGTCTCTGGGTTTACCTGAAGGGACCATAAAACACTGATTTTTAAAGAACAGCACTGGCTGCCGATATGTTTCCGAACGAAATACAGAGTGCTGGTTTTTACCTATAAAACCCTCAACAGCTTGGGTCCAGGGTATCTAAGAGAGCACCTTCTCTATTGTGAACCCTGTCGCCTATTAAGATTATCTGGAGAGGTCCAGTTACGGTTGCCACAGACTTGTTTGGTGGCGACTCAGGACCAGGCCTTCTCTGTGGCTGCCCTGGGGTTTTGGAATGTGCTCCCTGCTGAAATAAGATCATTTCCTCTATTTGCTTTTAGGAAGAACCTCAAGATGTACCTGTTTTCCCAGGCTTTTAACTGAAATGTAAATTTTAATATGTTTTTACTTCTTGTTTTTATCTGTTTTATGAATTTTAGCTCTTTTATATTTTAACTTGTACACTGCTTGGAGATTTCTATATCAGGCAGTATAGAAATACTAAATAAATAAATATCTTAGGTTAGGCCAAATTGTACAAATCCCTTACATTTGTTCATACATTACAATGACTACAGAGACTAGCAGACATTATCATTTTTAAGCTGCCCAGCATGATATTAAATCATTCCCTATATTGTCATTTCATATATTGATAAGGCAAAGGGTTTTGTCACCTAATACTCCTTTCACCTTTATGCCAATTTTAATTTCACAGTTCTTGTTTGCAAATCCCTGCGGGTTTACATTTCTTTATTTTGTAAATACTTTTACTTAAAAATAAAGGGTCAAAACTGTGAGGAGAGCTAAAGGTTTTCTGTGAAATAAAGTTTGACTGCTCATTCCCACTGCCTTTGATTCTATGCATTTACCTCAGAGCAGAATGTGACAGAGAAAATTACTCAGATCACAACCAGGAAAGTAATAATTGAGTGAATGTGTCTTAACTGTAATCTAGTAGAAACAATTTTTTTGAAAGAAATGTTTGTTCAGCATACCTTTACTGTTTGCATTTCGTCAACCCTTTTAACCTCCTTAAATTTTAAAAGTATTAATAACGTCTTTTCATTTAGGATCCTAACACTGAATTAACCTGTAAATTGTACTTCAGCTGTCTACAGCATTCTGCAAAATGCACACTATAACCAACCAGATCTCTATGCAACTTCATTATATGCTTTCCCAGATAGGTTATGAAATAACCTCAGGGTCCCAGCTGTGTATGTGTGTGTAATCTAAACTTACCATAAGAAGCTAGTCTGTATCAAAGGATTTAGACATAGTTACACTAACTTATATTACTTACTTTATTACTGTCATAGACCAGACAAGCAGAGATACAATTTACAATATAAGCAAGGTAATCAACAGCAAGAATAAAAATACTAAAATAACAAATACATACATACTACTTCTGAAAATTCCAAGACTAATACTTAGCAAGCCCTTCTGGCTAAGAAACAAAATTTTGCTACTTGATATGTAACATTGGGATATTTATTGGCTAAAAGATACATGACATAAAATTCAGCTGGATGGCCTGGAAATTTTTTTAATAAGAGTTGAAACTGCCTTAATGGAGAATCAGAATAGAATATGCATAGTGAAAAGACATGAATTGTCTCAATGTCACCAGAGCCACATGACCATAACCACTGGGATTTTGTAGTACCTACCCTAAAAATGCCGAGGAGAGAGTATTAAGATGGGCTCTAGAGAAGGCCCATTGATAAAGTGAGAGAGAATAGGTAAGCTGCTGGAAGAGATCTTAAGAATTTTCTAAGAGTTCGGTATATAGTCCAGTCCCTGACCATAGGACCTGTAGGAATTTCAGAGTGGATGAGGTTTCTCCCTGGATCCTGTAAGGACATGAAGTAAAGACTTCATTTTTCCCTAAATGAAGGGGGGGAAATTGGATAGACATCTGGCAACTGGTGAGAAAATTTGCTACAATGCCATATTGGATTTGACCAATGCATATTGAACCATATTGCGGTTTTAATTTTTCCCATAAAAGTGATACCAAATATAAAGTGTTACAATGAATTCCTCATAAAATCTTCTATCAACAGGAACTAGTTTCATTCTTTCATCTGAATCTTTGGCCGAGTAATGTGATTTTCTATACTGGAATTGAGTGAGTAAGCCAGGGTCGGGGACCCTGATACAAAAGTATCTCTTTCAAATTCTATTTATTAATACAAAAATTAGTAGTTTGTGTTATATTTGTATACTTTAAAAAGTGCTAGAACAATTTTTTTAATCAATTCTCAAAAAATTTACTTAATTTTATATAAAGATATCTCACTAACTTGTCACTGAAATTAACTCTGTTTCTTTACTGTTTTGACAACCTGCTCCACATTTACAAAAAGACACACAGTTGAAGCCTTGTCTATGACATTGGCACCATCCTCCAACACACTTTTTACATCCACAAGTTGTGAGAAAATCGTCTGGAAGTTCATTAGCACAGGGATCTGGTATCAGAGAATCTTCTTCATTCATGACCCATCCGTACTCCTTTGGAACTAAAAAGGATGCCATAGTGAGAACTGATGCACATGTGAATACGATGTAAAAGGATCATCTTAGATGTCCATATAATGCTGAACTTGCACATGGGATATTTAATAAGTTTGGTGCTTTTCCTTGGGTCATTATTTCAAACCTTAGCAGTCAAATGTTGTGCACTTTGTTCCTCGTTTAAGAACATGAATCAGGTATTCTTCAGCCTGCTGAAATGAATGAGTGCTTGGTGGAAGAAGTTGACCTAAATGCTGCAGATACTTTTCTGGGTTAGCTTTTAAAGAAGCTGCTTTTGTACTGCTTTTGCTTGTAAAATCAGATCCTGTGAGGAAGTGAGAAGCAAGAATGACTTCGCAGAGATAAGCCCATTTTTCTTGATAGTGTATGAATAGGGATGACATCTGAAGTGGACTTTCTTAACCACAGCTTGACAAGTCCATTTTCATGAAAGAATTTGAAATGGATCGACAGTATTAGAACATCACTGTCATTAGACAGGAGAACGACACATCTCATTCCATGCTTCAGTGAGTGAATGATGTGTGGAATCAAGTGTAGGTCACTTCTTCAATGGGCACTTGTAAGTCATTTTCAACATTGCTTGCCTGTCCACCATAGACTTTCAGAGCTGGAGAAGGTCCATTTTCGTGGAGGAGGCCACTCAAGTACATTTCACTAGCCATGTTTACAGACTGCTCCTGGACAAAGTGTTTTAGAGCTTCTGGTAGCAATCTTATTATCAATGGATGCCCAAAATCGATCCATCTGTACCGGAAGTTTTGTGCTTGGAGTTATTTATGCCACTGGCAGAGGTTTTACTGTGGCTCTTCTCTCTTGTTCTGCATTTTTAACTTATATGGTCAGGTAACTATCAAACATGTAGTTGACATGGCTGAATATGCAGACACTTTACATGACTAAGTATTACATCAAACACATCTCTAAATCTGAAAATGTCTTTTGTTGGGATTCTCCATATTAGATTCATCACATCAACAACGACACAAGTTGACAGGGTGTGTTTTTAATCAAAGTTGAATTCGGTGCTTTCAAGCTTCTTAATTAATTCTAAACTAAGTTCATACTTGACAGGTTTGATAGTAGCACTACAATGATCCAGCAGGGAAGGCAGTAAAGTTAGATCATAGTGTAATATTTCTGACATCACTTCTTTTTCTCTAGTTATGTCGAGGATCTTTTGAGCATGGGCTAGTTTTTTGATGTGATTTGATGAGCCAGCATGGGATGATTCATATGGATGTTTGTTGAAATATCCAAAAGTTTTGAAACTGGGGAGCTTCTGCTTCTTAATTGGAGCTGATAGTGGTTTTGATCATATCAGATATCTTTCCTCTCTAAACTTTCTGTACTCTTCATCCCCTTCTATACAAAATCCAAGCAGTCTTTGGGATACAGATGGTGGAGCACATTCATTAATAAGTAGGTTGTGAAGCCTGACTTCACCTCCACAGAAATAAGGGTTCTCTCTGGCTTGTACATACACAAACAGCTGTTTGATATTCATCTCCATTTAATTTCTGAATGATCTATTCAGCTCATGGTGTATTCTAAGATTGTAATCTACTTGTGTGATGTTCAGCAAAGCTCGGAAAACATTCTGAATGGCAAGAACATCATGATATACCAGTTCCTACTCAGTAATGAACTCTTCCCTGTTTGTTTGGCCTATGATGCCACCAGGTGCCTTCTTAGATCTATTTATTGTCTGTTTAAGAGCCAAGTCTACTACTTCTCTGGAGAACTTTTCCAATGTTCTCTGAACCACAAAATGGCCAGCCATGAATTTTTCATAAATTTGAGGTTACCTTGTCTCTAGACCTCTCATTTGTTCAAGATACAAAGAGCACCACCTCAAGTAGTTAATCCTGTCAAACACCTGAAAAAGTGGTAGGAGCTGCTGCACAGTTTTTAGATGAAGCACCCTGTTTCCCCCTCTATCAGTTCTGATAAGCCACTTCAGGAGATAAACTAGATAAAGGAAACCCTCCAGATATCTGCACTGCTCTGACCGCTCAACTTTTTTTCTATGAATTTGTCAGGTTCTCTGATCATGTCTTCTGATTTTTTGCAGAGTTCTCCAAAATGTTACTGTGAGCCTTCTCTCTGTCTGCTGCGCACATTACCAGCTAAATGCTATACTTGATCAGTCACACTAGAGATATTTTCAGCTTCAGTGATGAATGCCTTCCACTTTCTATAACCTCAGCCAGCATAAACATGACCTCAACTGATTGTACGTAATTACTTCCTCTTAGGACACTTTCAACCACTTTTGGTCGAAACACAGAGATCTCAATAAAAATACTTTCTAGTCCACTGTTTTCAATATACTTCCCTGTGCATGCTAGAAGTATCTTTGTTAGGTGGAAGGAACTCATTAACAGCACAATGTTGGTAAATTCACCAATGGGTATCTGTATTTCTGCTGCAATGTGGTACACTCCATCACAGGTAACAGGTAGCGCTGGTTGCTGAAGGCTTTGGAAGTTTTTCATAGCTGAGTAGACACTATCATAGGAAGTAACTGGATATGGCAATACTGGAAGAAAACCAACCTGTTGGAGAGGAACATCAGCTTTCGAGACATGGCATGTGTTGTTGACCAGGTTAAAGAATTTTGTTCACTCAAACCACTTACAGCTTGTATCATATTTAGTACATACTTTATTACTTAAAACTCTGTTTTACAGAAGAAAATTGCATTACTCAGCCAAAGATTCAGATAAAAGAATGAAACTAATTCCTATTGATAGAAGATGTTATAAGCAATTCAATGAACACATTATATTTGGTATCACCCTAATGGGAAATAAAATAAAAAATAAAAAAATAAAAACTGCAGTGTGGTCCAATACCCGTTGGTCAAAACCCAAAGGCATCGTAGCAAACTTTCACACCAATTGCCAGATGTCTACCCAGATTTTTTCACTTCATTTAGGCATGTCCTTACAGGATCTAGTGAGAAACCTCATCCACTCTGAAATTCCTACAGGTCCTATGGCCAGGGACTGGACTAATATACTTGACATTCAACTTAAATCGTTCTGAAACTACATGTCCCAGATTCACCATTTAATAATGTCCTTGGCCTTATCAAATCCAGAGGATAATAAATGCTCAGGTGAGAGGTCATCAGCTTACATATAATGCTCTTCCACCAATTTGACATGTAATTATCGAACTGTATTAAAGAGATCAGCCCAATCACAACTAGATTTAGCCTCAGCCATGCAGTCAGAATAACTAGTCAAACTTTAGTTCAGTTCTAAGTAGCCCAGCTTCCAATCTCAAAGCCACACTAGTAACACTTCTGCAGACATTCAGTTAATGAATGTATATAAATATTGAACAAAAAAGGAGCCAATATACAACCTTGTTTGACCCCCGTAAAAGTCATAATTGGATTAAAGAGTTGGCACGGCTACATCTAACCCTAAGGCCACATACTCAAGTAATACAAAACCAGAAATCCCTTCACATCTGGTTTCGGTAGCCATACATCAAAATGTGGACAACCGGAGTTATGCAAGAAAATGGACCTGATGTTTCCCTCCCCGAACTCCTATCTGTACCTTCAGTTCAGAGTGCAGTTTTGCCACCTTCAACTCTGCCTTCAACTCTTGCCAGCATTACATCCGAACACTGGCACCACAGTTTCACCCCTCTGAAACCAGAGTTGAGGGAGAAAGCTCCTTCCTCACTCTGGCTCCTATTGGCTGTGCGGACTGATCTTCATGAAGGAGGCCTGCATAGCCTGCTCCCCCCTCAGCAGTTCCCTCTCTTTGTGAGACTGCAGAGAGGTAGCTCTCTATTTCATCCAAATGTAGACGCAAGAGTGAAGGGAGGGGGAATGGAACCGCAGGTCCATTGGACCCGCAGTTTCACATTATATCTGAAGGTGGCCTCTCTCTCGAATTTTCATAACATTTATATATAGGCAACAGCAAACATTTATCAACCATTGAATTCATAAGTTTAGCCCATAAGAAAAATCTTGAAATTGAGGCAAAGGCCACTCTGAAATCCACCAACACAGCAAATAATGAAGAATTGGAACTCCATGTATATTTCTCTGGTAAATGCTGTAATACCAGACAATG
The DNA here is from genome assembly GCF_027244095.1 of Hemicordylus capensis. Classification (NCBI taxonomy): domain Eukaryota; kingdom Metazoa; phylum Chordata; class Lepidosauria; order Squamata; family Cordylidae; genus Hemicordylus; species Hemicordylus capensis. The sequence goes on along the minus strand of NC_069657.1, from coordinate 304,091,712 downwards.
ATCAATTGTAGATCTTCCAGACCAGAAGCCTGTTTGCTCATCCTCAAGTATGTTCTCTTGAACAAGCCAGTCACAGAGCTTCCATCACAAATGTTTCACATATAATTGGCTAATTACGTTAAAAAGACTTATAGGTCTGTAACTAGCAGGATCATTTCTATTCATTTTTTTAAAAAATGACAACTATAGCTACACCCCAGTAATCTGGGAACTTATATTTGTTCTATACAGTATGGCTGTCACAGCTTTCTCCCAACAATCTTAACTTTAATGAGACTGCTGAGAATGTTTTGCTAGAGATTCCTAGCCCTCCTCTTAGAACTACAGTTCACAAAATTAGCTAGACAGAGGAAAGGACATGTAAACAGTTGTAGTTTAGGTGAGCCTATAAGGATTCAAAACAGATCATGTTATGAGGAGAAGGGATGTGCAAAAACCGGTTCAGAAGCCATTTTAGAGACTTCCAAACCGGTTGGAATGCCGGGGCCAGTTCAAAGGCCCCGGGCTTGGCACTTTAAGGGCAGGGGAAGGGTGCACTTACCCCTCCCACCACATTTCTCCCTCTGGCATCGTTTATTTCCAAAAACCTTTGGGGCGGCAGCATACCTCCCTGCCGCCCCGTTGCCTTCATCAGCTGGAAGTGGCCGGTATGGGCACGCATGCTCCCATTGCGTGTGTGTGCGTGCATAGCAGATGGGTGCATGCATGTCCAGTACTTCCGGCCAATGAGGGCAACGGGGCAGCAGGGAGGTACGCTGCCATCCCAAAGGTTTTTGGAAATAAACGACGCCAGAGGGAGAAATGTGGTGGGAGGGGTAAGTGCACCCTCCCCCCGCCCTTAAAGTGTCAAGCCCACTGCTTCCGTCCCTCCCGGCTGTGGTTCCGTGCACACCCCTAATGAGGAGGTGCAACAATACGCTACTTGAAAGATTCAAGGTGGTACCCCATGAAAGAGAAACATTTTGTTTTTGTGTGTCTTCATCTCCCCTCAATAAATAACAGGGAAGAGTTCAATCATTACCAACCTTGAAGCCCTCTCCAAGATGTCTAGCAGTGTTCTTGCCTGTCTTCCCCTTTCTTCCCTACTCCAAGGGATTTTGTCCCTTTTAGACCTTTGGTTCCTGCCTTTCTTCTCTCTCTCCTGCTCCAGATTGTTCCTTCCTTCACCTCTTATCCCCATTCTTTCTGAAGAATATACTTGTACTGAACAGAAACAAGCACACCAAAAGAATGCAGCACAACTTAGGTCTTACAACTTAGGTTTTACATTACTAACTGTGGTGTGGCTGCCACTAAAACATTCATATGTTTAGAAGCCCACATTGCAGCAGTAACAGGCAAGTACAACTTACAATGCAAATTCCATGTGAAATAGCAATAGTAGGCTCAACAGAGGGAGCGGTATTTGGGAAGCATCCATAGCCCTATTTAGACATTAAATTGCACACAAGTACAGATTAGGGATGTGCACGAAAAGTGATTCGGAAACCGAATTGTGCCACATCCCTTTAAAACAGAGGGATCATACATCCACTTTAACACAGAGGAGAGCAGGTCCATACATACTCCTCTCACCGCCACTTCTGTAATTGTGGTGCTCCCCCCAGCTATGATCATGGCCTCCAAATCACATGGCCTCCAAATCACATTTCATGCACATCCCGAGATGTCTGGAAACATGTACATGTTTTTGTGTGAATGAGTGTGCATGCATTAATTTTAAATAGCAACCTGGGTGCAGGTCCCCTCAAATGTAGGGTACAGATAGGAAGTGTATTACTGTACATGCGCTGAATGTCACATGTGAATAACTCTGTTAAAAGATTTGTGTGCACTATACACAGATTGTATGAGCATTGAACATAAAGGAATGGCACGGGAAAGATAGTGGATAACTTTGCATCATTCCCTGCAACATAGATGGATAGAGAAAGAGGTTTAACAGCAGGAGATGCACCACAGGTCTGTGCGTGCATACACTATACATCAATTGTACTCAATGTGTGAATTGTGCTCCTGCAATATGAGTCCCAGTCAAGTGCAGAGGCATATCTAGGGAAAATAGCACCGAGGGCAAGCACTGAAATTGCGCCCCCGTCCAAACATCTGACACCCGTCTTTCAGATAACTTTACTATAATATCAGCTGAAAAATATAAGTCAAGCTCGTTAATCTTGTAAAATTTCAAAAACTATTTAGCAGTGGACGTAACCAGACCAAAAAATGCTGGAAAATTACAAATTTCAGTATGCTGGGGCTCATGAAATACCCAAATACTATGTGGAGGTGTACTTGGAAAACTAAACAGAAGTGCCTGTCTAAATCCCTACTATGCATTGTAGCATCACTATTACATAAGTATTAAAAATAAATGGAGAATTTGACTTTTCCCAGATACTCTGACAATAATTAAAGGATATTCAGAGTAAACTGTGTCACTGCTTGGAATATATTCTAGTATTTCAGAAAGACAGTTAAAATGAGAGAAAGAGAGCAAGAAACTCCCAGTGGGCCTTAATACTAAGGATTTCACACTGATTCAAAGACAAACTCACAATTAATAGCCATATTATTAAGACACCACATTTAACTCACTTATCATAAAAAAGCAAAGAAAGAGCAAATGAATACAATCCTAGCTCATAAGCTTCGGCTCAGTATTCACAAGCCCTGATTCTCTATACATAGTGCCAAACTGAATATGTGTACAGTGACTTATATTATATTAAATTAATTTTTTTAACCTGTAGCCCCCTCAGGGCACTTCCTATAGGCTGTGGGGTGTTGTTTTTTTTGCAAAGGTTACCCCTCCCACCGCTGGCCTCTAGGGCCTCGCAGAGACCATTTGAGCATGTGCAGTGACCATTTTTAAAAATAATTGTGGTTTTTTTCAAATGGCCGCTGAAAACAAAATGGCCACCGCACATGCTCAAATGGCCTCTGCAAGGCCTGGCATGGCCTAGGGCCTCACAGAGGCCATTTGAGCATATGCAGTGGCCATTTTGGTTTTGGTGGCCATTCTTTTTTTAAAAAATAATTTTAAGGATTTGCGCCCCCCTTCAAGTGGCGCCCAGGGCACGTGCCCTGCCTGCCCTACCCTAGATATGCCCCTGGTCAAGTGAGAGATTCTTTGGTGATAATCACACCAGGTAACTAACACATAAATTGGGCCTTAGAAATATGCAACAAAATCATGAATATTCAGCACAATCCCCTTTAAAATAGCAGTGTAATGAACATTTGGCTCGTCATTTTCTCTTTGAGATGGCTTTTGCCTTTTTATAAGGGGAAAGTATGAACCCCCCAATTCTGACGTGCCACAAAACTTAAAATGTGCACAGTAAACTAGCCATTATTGTCTATCACAAATATTGTTATGAAAACAAAATGATCCTAAACAAGCTTCTGCAATGAGTTCACTATTACAAAAGCTCAGCAAAATAAAATCTGCCTTGTCGCTCAGCTGCAGTTTGTCAAAGTTTCTTAGTTCATGTTCAGAAACAGCATGTTGAGGCAAGCTAGCACATGCCAGTAGTTCATGTAGTTACTCACCCTCTGGCCTTCTTTCCCAGGTGGGCCTTGAGGACCTTCTATTTCTGACAGAGCCTGTAAATATAAAAAATTTCGCATGAGTATTGCTGAGGTGTGGTTGCCTTGTACTACTCAAGAGCTAGTGAACAAGCCTCCAGTAACATTTAGTTTAATCTCTACCTCTCTATGCCCAGTATCCACTGATCGGTCCATATCTACTGATGGATACAGTTGGAATATTTGTAGAAAGGCAAACAGACACACGCTAGTGTATAAATCTGGGAGGCTGCTGGGTCAAAACTGCAGTTCTTATTCAGTGTTTCCTGAACAAGGAAACATTTTTGTTACAACCCTGCACACGTTTTTAAAAAAGCAAATTATCTTATTTTACTACTGAACGGCATTTTTTACTAAAATATTTGAGGATCACTTCACATATTACCTTTTGGGCATAGATACTGTTATGCACTCTCCACTTCCAGAAGTGGGGATAGGTCAGGACATTACAGGCTTGGTTTCCTTTGAATGAAAAATCACTAGGATATCTATGGTGTCTTTATAATAGTGGCTGACATCTAGATCAACGATGCACTAGTGCAACAAATAAAGATGCACATATGTAAGGAGGTTACGTAGCTGAGGGGATGTTCAAAGTTGTACAAGTCTTTGTCTACTTAGACCAAGAAATGCTCTTATGTAGAGAGTTTTTATGTGTACAGTTTGTGTACACATCAGGTCTTTGCGGATAGTACACTGAACACATATACATCAGGGACAGTAGTACACTGAACACATATACATCAGGGACAGTGTTCCCCCTAACAGGGATTCTCAGATGTTGTTGACTATAAGCCCCAAGCAAAAGCCATTGCAGCTGGGGATTCTGGGAGTTGTATTTATTTATTTAAAATATTTCTATATTGCCCCAAACTTGCGTCTCTGGGCAGTTTACAATAAAAATCATTTAAAACATCAAATTAATTAACATCAAATCAGTTGAAGTCATCAAGATCTGGGAATCTCTGTTAGAGGGAACACTGATCAAGGATAGGACTTTCTACTGAGATCCCATTCCTCATCCCCTCTTCACAGTGAAGTCTGAAAAAGGCTTTTTATCTCCTCTAAAATGTTGATGGGTGGCACATTTGGAAGGGGAGGCCCATTAGGGATCATTTATAGTGTTTTTGTCAAATCCCTGATCCCATTAGGTGGCTCTTTAGTCTTAGATCTATTCAGTTATTAAGATGGCCAAACTCAAAACAATGCTAAATCTATGCTACAAATGCATGTGAAGCGCAACATGAGAAGGGCTCAATGGGTCTTTGAGTTCCTCACATGGTGGAAATTGATAGTTTCCTAAGCACTTGTTCCACTAGATAGAGATATTCCCACATTGTTTTACATTCTATTGCCAACATCAACATAATACCAGAAAATGTGACATACAAAGGGGCCCTGAGGTAGGGCTCAGCAGTTGAATAGGCAAAGCACAGCTTCTAGGCCTATTTGGACACTATTTCTTCCCCCAAATAGCATTTTGCATAGTGAGATCCGAAGCAGTTTGTGTACTTTCTATTACTCCTTCCCTATTCTTCTAAAACTAAAAATTAACAAATCACCAGAACCAGACAGCATCCACCCAAGAGTTCTGAAGGAACTCACATGTGATTTTACTGATCTCCTAGCAAAAATAAGTAACCTGTCCCTACAATCAAGCTCTGGACCCAAGGACTGGAAAGTAGCTAATGTAACTCTGACTTTCAAAAAGAGATCCTGGGGGCATCTGAGAATCTACAGGCCAGTTAACTTAACTTATGTGCCTGGTAAATTGATGGAAATCATACTTAAGGACAACATTGGTAAACATATAGACGAACAGGCTTTGCTGAAGGAGAACCAGCATGGCTTCTGTAAGGGCAAGTCTTGCCACACTAACCTCTTAGAGTTCTTTGAGAGTGTCAATAGGCATGTGGACAAAGGTGATCTGGTTGACATAGTATACTTGGACTTCTAAAAAGCATTTGACAAAGTTCCCCACCAAAGGCTCTTGATAAGAGATAAGATCCCTTGATAAGGGACCAAGTTCATTTGTGGATTGGTTACTGGTTGAAGGACAGGAAACAGAGGGTAGGAATAAATGGACAGTTTTCACAATGGAGGAAAGTAAGAAATGGGGTCCCCAAGGATCTGTCCTGGGACCAGTGATCGTCAACATGTTCATATTTATTTATTTATTTGATTTAAATACCACCCTTCCAAAAATGGCTCAAATATATGATCTAGAAGCAGTGAAGTAGCCAAATTAGGATAGTGAAATCCAAAACAGATTGTGAGGAGCTCCAAAAAGATATCTCCAAACTGGGTGAGTAGTTGACAAAATGGCAAATGCAGTTCAATGTAAGCAAGTGTAAAGTGATGCATATTTAGGGCAACCCCCCCCGCCCTCATTTTCACATATACACTGTTGAGGTCTGAGCTGTCAGAGCCTGACCAGGAGAGGTATCTTGGGGTCGTGGTGGACAGCTAGCGCATCAAAAGTGTCAACTCAGTGCATGGCAGCTGTGAAAAAGGCAAATTCCATGCTAGGCATCATTATCAAGGGGATTGAAAATAAAAATGCTAATATTATAATGCCCTTATACATATCTATGGTGAGGCCACATTTGGAGTACTGTGTGAAGTTCTGGTCACCGTATCTTAAATAGGACACTGTAGAACTGGAAAAGGTGCAGGAGAGGGAAACCAAGATGATCAGGGGCCTGGAGCACCTTCCTTATGAGGCAAGGCTCCAGCATCTGGAGCTTTTTAGTTTGGAAAAGAGGTGACTATGGGGAGACATGATAGAAGAGTATACAATTATGCATGGAGTACAGAGAGTGGACAGAGAGACATTTTCTTCCTCTCTCACAACACTAAAACCAGGAGTCATCCCATGAAACTGAAGACAAGGAATTTTAGGACTGACAAAAGGAAGTACTTTTTCACACAATGTGTAATTAATCTATGGAATTCTCTCCCATGGGATGTGGTGATGGCCATTGGCTTGGATGGCTTTAAAAGGGGATTAGACAAATTCACAGACAGGCCTATCAATGGCTACTAATCTGGTGGTTATGGGCCACCTCCAATCTCAGAGGCAAGATGCCTTCAAACACCATTTGCAGGGGAGCAACAGCAAGAGATAGGGCATGAACTCACCTCTTGCCTGTGGGCTTCCCAGAGGCATCTGGTGGGCCACTGTGTAAAACAGGATGCTGGATTGGATGGGCCTTGGGCCTAATCCAGCAGGGCCATTCGTATGTTCTTATGATACGTAGATGGGCAATGTTGATCTCTCATTCAAATAAACATAGGCCCTTCCAGTTCACCTGTTATAGAGCTAATATCAAACCAGTATCCTTAAAGTCAAACTACACATTACAAGGAGCTCATGATTTGCCTTCAGTGCTTTAGTTTTTTTCAGTGTCTGTGGTAGCTATGAGTGGGACTAGTCCAATTCCCACCACAGTATGGAGAGGAGGGGACTTGATCCTCTGCCCCCTCCATGGTCCTGATGTGGATCACCTCTCCAATAGCTGCTATAGATTCACATTAAAAGAAACAAGTGCTGATCAGGTGCTTCTTGTAACATGGTTTTACATTGATTTTAGGTCAGTGATATGACTCTGGAGGAAATGAGATTATGCTCATGGTCTTGTTTGATTAAGAGGGTCTAACTATTTGGTCTTCACATTTTAGTGAAGGTCAGACAAATGGCAGAACATCTTGTGCACAGGATGCATGAAGACTAGCATTTGTTCCCACTAAAATAGCTTCACAGCCTAGCTGACATATACTCACAAAGTCATTATAACAAAAAACATGACAAGGTGATCATTGTATTCATAACAACAGAGCTGATCTGTCATCTTTACAGCTAAATCACCAAACAATTTTTTAAAACAAAATCATCAATGTGTACTACACTCAAATTTCTCACACATGAAAGCAAGAAGTGAAGTTTAGTTTATTCATCATAGAAACTAACAAGGCTATGCCTGGCAAAATTGATTATCCCAATATTTCAAATTCCTAGATTTCTACTTCCAACTAAAAATCCACCCCTCACATACTATAAATGAGATCAAAAACTTTGTGTGGCTCCAGGGGAGCTTCACAAGAGAAGGGGCTATCTCATTTACTTCAATGTTAGGAATTGAACATGTGCACCATTTCCCAAAACTGAAACAAGTAGGGCAGTCATTGCAGAAACAAACCCTTATGTACATGTCAGAGAGACTAGACTGAGTTATTTATACAGAATATGAATCTTGCTTATTTAATTCTGTCTTTCTTTACTGTAGATCAGAGATGGGCCACAGGCATTTGTGGATAGGAAACCAAGGACTGAACCTGGGATCTTACTGCATGCAAAGCAGTTGCCCTTTCACTGAGAGCATTCGTTTTCAGAAACCATAGGAGAGTTGGGAGTCAAAAGCTGAGGGCAAGCCAAAACTCAGAGCCCAAGACTCTAAGCCAAGCATTAGGACCAAAGCCAGAATAAGAGCTGAGGAGTCAAGCTAGGAATCAAAGACAGTAACAGATCAGAGCCAAGGCAACCTCATTTCTCAGACAACTCTGTGCCAAACAGAAAGTCTTTTATAGTCCTTGCTGTTTCAGAATGAACCAATAGCCAGCCTGGCTGGGTGGAGCCAGTCTAGAGCCTCATAACCCTTTATTCTAGTAAAGCTGCTGCTGTTCTGGTGGTTTGCCACATGGGGCAGCTGCTCACAGAACCGAAGGCTCCCAGCTTAACCTAGGTCAGGGGATCTCATACTGTAGGCGGGACCACCATGTTTGTGTGTGGGGGTTACAAGCAACATTAAATTGAGTCAGGGTAGAGTTTTCAGGAGGCAGAGGCCTTACCTGATATCTCCAAGTATGAGGATGGTCAGGGGCAATTGGAGGGAGACAGCAGCTGAAAATCACCAGGCTCCTCCACCAATCAAAACTGAGAGCTAGTGAGGGGCTCTCTTTCAAGCAGTTAACCAAACACGCATTGCTACTGTGCAGGCCCTTGGCTCTGTGAGTGATGGAGGAGCCGGGTGGTTGTTGGAACCTGTCTCCTTGTCCACCTCCCTGCACCTCAGAGACACCAGAGCAGCTCTTTTGGTACCATGTTAAGTTCCCAACAATGTTTCTTCCCAAGTTTTGGATTAGTGTGCAAACTGAGTACAAAGCATTAAGTGAGAAAGCTATAAAAATACTCATTCCCTTCACGACACCATACTGTGTGAATCAGAGTTTTCAGAAGTTGCAACTATAAAGAGCAAACCATGACTGAAAACAAACACTGTGCCCCAAATTAGATTAGGATAAAGCCCAGGTTTGAAAAACAAAGCAGGAGCAAGCAAGCTCATCCTTCTCATTGAAAATGCAAATGTGCCTTATTTATCTCTAGTTAATCAGATCAGTAACTTTAATCATGGGGCGGGGGAATTTCACATAACTTTATATCTAATTGGGGGGGGGGTGTCACAGTATTAAAAAGTCCGAGAAACCCTGGCCTAGGCAGTTCCTAACGCTGTAGCTCGGGTCCTCTACTTGGGGCCAAACTAGATATTACAAGCAAGAGAGATGCATGAATGAATTGCTGTCAGTCGGTGGCTCAAGACCTCTGTGCGCCTGAGGCAGGGTGACAAATGCTAGTAAAAAACTATCCCGCCACAACCTGCTTTAAGATCATGGACTGGTAGGCAAGTGGCAGAGGGTAAACTTCCCGCTATGCCATTTTTCTGATAAAAATCACCCCACTGCCCTGAACGCTAATATTTGCCCTGGTAGGAAAAACAAACTTGTGTAGTATTTGGGAGAGACATAAATAAGAAGACAGAGAGGCACTGCTGTTATCTTATCCACTGTAAGGTGAAGTCTGGCCCTCAAGCTCACACATGTGTCATGACTAAATCCCATTGAAAGCAACAGAAGGGGACATGCAGCCCAATGTTGTCCAGAGGAACCCAGAAGGAAAGCCAAGGGAGTTCAGTGAGACACATTCCTAAGCAAATGAACAAAGAATGGCAGCTTTATTCATGACCAACTTAAGGCTCACTGATTTCAGAGGGATTTACATGCAATGAACTTTCTCCAAATTGTGCTCAGTCATTTAAAAATATATCACCATGTTTCAGAACATGAATAAAAATCATGTTCAGCAGTGAAAGTGATAAAATTTGAGAAGAATATGAAAGATACTAAAATTGCCAGATTATATGTCTCAAAGTAATGGTATTGCTTGATTAAATTAATAATGTGAATTGTTTTATATTAAAATAAATCATTACAGGGAGTTCCTGCACTCCCCTTTTAAAAATAATTCTTCCTCCCAAACTCAAATGACCTGGGAATATTCCTCCTATTTTATTAATTCATCAAAAAGTATTTCTTTTCTTTTTTTTTCATTTATGTGAAATGTTAAGAAGCTGTGGTCAAAAAGACATTTCTAAACCATTGCTGCTGCTATTATCACATTTCTACAGGCGAAACGGACAACTTTAACGTATGATATATATTGTATAATATATTTTAGAGGGATAAAGGATTAGGTCAAGCCAATATACATTTTGATTATTCTACATAACAGAAGCAGTAAGCATTAATATAACAAAATTGTTATATCTCTTTCCTTTATTCAGTATACAAAGTAATTTTCTTTTTTAAAAACCCTCATCTTTATACTCACAACAGTCCTGCAAGGTAGGTTAATCTAAGACATAATCCGAAACATTGCCCTTGACCATTCAGAGAGTCTCATGTTCAAAACAGGGTTATTTATTTATTTATTATTCTTTATTTCATTTATGTACCACTCATTCACAAATAACTCAGGGCAGAAATAAAACCATTTAAAATATTAACATAAACCTCATTTTAAACCATTAGAACCATTTAACATTATTAAAAGCCAGGCTGAAGAGGTGGGTCTTTATGGCTCTCTTGAAACCTCCAGGGATGGCAACCATCTAATAGATGTGCGAACTGGTTTGATTTGAAATTGAGCCAGTCTGAGTTTGAACCATATTGGCCCAGCAAAGGGGCCAGCCGGTCTGAGTTTGAACTGTACTGGCCCTAGTTCTCAAAACTGGTTTGTGGGTCGGTTCAGGAATATACTTGTAAAGGGGAATCCAGTGAGGATTCCCCTTTACAAGTATAGGGGGATTCCCTAACATAGTGGCGGGGGGGGGGGAGAGCAAAAGAGTCTTTGATTGATTGATTAAGTTGCATCAAGTCAGTGTCAACTCTTAGCGACCACATTGATAGATTCTCTCTATCAACTTGGCCTTTAAGGTCTCTCAGTGGTGCATTGATTGTTGTCGTAATCGAGTCCATCCACCTTTCTGCTGGTTGTCCTCTTCTTCTCTTTCTTTCAACTTTTCCTAGCATTATGGATTCCTTAAGGGAGCTTGGTCTTTGCATAATGTGTCCAAAGTATGATAGTTTGAGCCTGGTCATTTATGCCTCAAGGGAAAATTCTGGTTTGACTTGTTCTATGATCCATTGGTTTGTTATCCTGACTGTCCATAGTATCCTCAAAGGTCTTCTCCAGCAACAAAGTTCAAAAGCATCAATACTTTTTCTATCTTGCTTCTTCAAAGTCCAGCTTTCACATCCATAGAGTGTCACGGGGAAAACCACTGTCCGAACAATTCTCATCTTTGTACGTATAAACATATCACAGCATCTAAATACCCTTTCCAAGGCCTTCATTGCAATCTTACCAAGTGTTAGCCTGCGGCATATTTCTTGACTGCTGGATCCTTTACTGATGATGGTCGATCCTAAAAGGCACAAGCTATCCACTACTTCAGTGTCTTCATTATCAATGCTGAGGCTGGTTGCTATGCCCGTTGTCATTAGTTTAGTCATAGTCGCATTTTCTCACCGTTATCCTTGACTTTCATTACTAGAGCTTACAGATCATCGCATTCTCAGCTATCAGAGTGGTGTCATCAGCGTAGCGCAGGTTATTGATGTTTCTGCCTCCAACTTTAAAACCACGCTCATCTTCTTCCAATCCAGCTTCTCTCAGTATATGTTCAGCATATAAATTGAATAAAGAAGGAGAAAGTATACAGCCTCATCTTACTCCTTTGCTGATCTGGAGCCAGTCTGTTTCACCATGTTCCATCTGGACTGTGGCTTCCTGTCCTGTGTATAGGTTTCGCATGAGAACAATGACATGTTCTGGGATGCCCATTTTCCTAAGGATATTCCACAACTTTACATGGTCGACACAACTGAAGGCTTTTCTGTAGTCAATAAAGCACATATTGACTTCTTTCTGGTATTCTTTGGCTTTCTTAATTATCCAGCATGCATCAGCAATGATTTCTCTTGTTCCTCTTCTGAAACCATCTCGAACATCCAGCATTTCCCTTTCCACGTAGGGCTCTAATCTGTGTTGGATGATCCTGAGCATTCTTTTGCTAGCATGTGAAATTAAGAATATTGTGCAATGATTTGTGTAATCTGTTAAGTCTCCATTCTTTGGTATGGGTATGTAGACTGTCCTCCTCCAATCTGTTGGCCACTGTGTCATTCTCCAAATTTGCTGGCATAGTTTGGTCATATTTCCTTGACTGATTCTTCTGTTGCTTGCCATATTTCTGTAGCTATTCCATCAATTCCTGTAGCCTTCCGGCTTGGTAATGACTAGAGTGCTGATCTAACTTCATATTCCCGTACTAGAGGTTCTTGCAAGTAGGGAATATCTTCTAGAGTATCTTGGATGTTGACGTCCCTGCTGTACAGATTTGCAGTATACTCCTTCCATCTCAGTTTGATCTTCTCTGAGTCAGTTACTATCTGTACCTCCTTCTGAGTTCAGAGATCTTTTGGAAAACTTCGCTTGTTTTTCCGTGTCTATTTCCATCCTCAAGGTCTTTACAGATGTCATTGTAATACTTCTCCTTGTCTCTTCTTTCTGAAATTCCCTATTAAGTTCCTTCCGGAGGTCTTTATCTTTCTTGATTTTGGCTTCTCTCTTCTTCTTGGCAATTTCCATAGTCTGTTCTGACATCCATTTTGCTTTCTTCTGTTTCTTGGTCTTTGGCAGTCTCTTTTCACATTCATCCTTAACAGCTTCTTTGATTTTATTCCACAGTTCCTCTGGTTCCCAATCAATGAGGTTCACTGACCACATATTATTCAGTCACTGACTGTATCGTACCCAAGTACTGTCATTGCAATATCATTCCTGACTATGAAAGCAACACCGTTCCTTCTTTTGTTTTCGTGTCCTGAGTAGTAAACGGTATGATTTTCTGACTGGGTGTGTCATATTCCAGTCCATTTTAATTCACTGATGCCCAAGATATCTATCTGTAGTTGATTCATTTCATCTTTCACTGTGTCACGCTTTCCCATATTCATGCTTCTTACATCCCATGTTCCCACTATAATTCTGTCTTTGTAGCTTCAGATTTCTTTTCCACATGGCCACATCAGCCGCTAGATGTCCAAAAAGCTTTAATCTAACCATGTCATAAACACCATCGGTACTCTGAGAGATCCTCAGTTCTTCCTCAATAGCATGTTGACTGCCATCCAACCTGAGGGGCCCATCATGCAGCACTACATCGACAATCATTCTATCTTGTCTATCCATGTGGTTTTCTTGGTAAAATACAGGAGTGGTTTACTATTGCCTTTTCCTGTGCAGTATGAAATGATGCCTTTGTCGTTGTCACTGAAGTGATCATCTGCCTCCAGCACCCTCCTATATCGCTGCTGCCCAATATAGGTGCCTGCTTACTTTAGCTGGGCAGCTGGGATAATCTTTGTACTTTGGGTGACCCCACTGTGAGTATACCTCCTGGTGTACTTTGCTCATCCCTCCCAGGAACACCCACCACCACAATGAGGCAGCATAGCAGGACTTATGCGGGTGGTGGTGGGAAGAGTCTTTATTACCTTTTAATTCCAGGCAGTGGCAGAGGTCTCCAGAGATGGCAGAGAGTCTCCAGAGATGATGGGAGCTCCTCCAATCCCACCGCTGTCCTCCCAAATTACAGCCCGGGACAGCTGCAGCTTGGTTCAAGCCTTTGCACATGTGCAGAGGCCATTTTTATGACCAAAACCAGATCACCAGAGAAGTCCGCACCGCTGCCTCCAAATCTGGAGTCTCTCCGCCACCTCCGGAGACTCTCCACCACCAGAAGTTAAAAGGTAGTAAAGACTCTTTTGCTCCCCCCACCGCCTTATGTTAGTGAGTCCCTCTGAACTTGTAAAAGGGAACCCTCTCTGGATTCCCCTCGACAAGTATACCCCCGAACCGGCCCGTGAACCAGTTTGGAAAGGTTCGATGGCCGAACCAGACCTGACCCGGTTCGTCTGAGCCTGATGCCAAACTGGGCTGAGTCAGTTCAAATCTGTTCCAGATTCAAACCAAACCAGCAAAACTGGTTTCCTAAACAGCTCTACCCTCTAATACTCACAGGGAGCATGTTCCACAACCTAGGGGCAGCTACTTAGAAGGCCCGATCCCAAGTTACCACCAGATGAACTGGTGGCACCTTAAGACAGACCTCTCCTGATGATCTTAATTAGCTGTGAGGATCTTGCAGAGACAGGCGCTCTCTAAGGTAACCCAGGTCTAAGCTGATCAGGACTTTAAAGGTAATAAATGTGATTTATATTTTGCCTGTAAACATACTGGTAGCCAGTGCAGCTTTTAAAGAGCAGGCATAATATGATCTCTCCGTACTACCCCAGAGACCAATCAGGCTGCCACATTTTGGACTAACTGAGGTTTTCAGACTACATACAAAGGCAGTCCTACATTGAGCACATTGCAGCAGTCCAACCTGGAGGTTACCAGAACCGGTCTTTTGATGTCTTTCTCTTCAAGAAATGGACAGAGCTGTAGTATCTGTCAAAGCTGATTAGAATCTAGATACTTTAGATCTCAAATATCATATCCATGGTAACACAGGGGCCCCATTTATTTGATAGATTAAGCCCACCAAATACTTTCAGGCTTCACAAAGTCATGGCAGGTTGGATAATTCTAGTCTTTGACAATCATGAAGCTGCTCTGATAGATTTTATGAGATGTGGCCATGCTTCCCTGTCACTTTTTGCTAGTTAAAGTCCTGTCAGATTTGATGTAGAGGGAATGGGAGGAATGAAGTGTTCCATTCCTTTCCCCAGTCACACTCTCTAAAGACTTCTATAGCTTCCATTCTGGCCACAGAACTCACTGGAGGCACTGGAAACCAAGCATAGCCCTGCTTTGGATTATGGTTTTGGGTCACACTAGAGTAAAGGCCAAAAATCCAACTCAAGTTGGATTCAAGCTAGTAAACAGTATTTTTTAAAATCAGAACTCTCTTGTAAAGTTTTAAAGTAAAATAGTTGTCCCTGAAGAAGGCATTTTTGGCCAAGTTGCACTGGGCTTCTAAGAAAATTGTCTGGAAACTAACATTGGTACAGAATGTGACAGCCAGACTTGTCCATATTATCTGAGAGGACCTTAACAAACCAATTTTAAAAGAATTGTACTGGCTGCCAATATGTTTCAAAGCGAAATACAAAGTTTTGGTTATTACCTATAAAGCCCTTGATGGCCTTGTTCCAGGTACATAAGAGAATGCCTTCTTTGTCATGAACCCTGTCACCTACTGAGATCAACTGGAGAGGTCTCGTTACAGTTGCTGAGTACAGCTTTACAGTCAGAGCAGCTTCAGAGCAGTTCATTTGGCGACTCAGGACCGGGCCTTCTCTGCGGCTGCCCCGGGGCTTTGGAATATGCTCCCTGTCAAAATAAGAGCATTTCCATCTATTTTTGCTTTTAGGAAGACCCCCCCCCCCCAAGACACACCTGTTCTCTCAGGCTTTTAACTGAAATTAATTTTAAACTTTTTGTTTTTCTCCCATGAAATTGTTTTAACTTTTTTATTCAGTGAAATTGTTTTAATTGTTTTTACTTAGTTTTATATTTGTTGTTTTAAATTGTGTACACCACCTAGAGAGACACATATCAGGCATTATATAAATATCAGAAACAAACAAACAAATAAAACCTCCATAAATATTTATAAGCATCTTGAGATGTGCTCTCTTCTTGGGCTGGTTCAGATGAACAAAGGCCCCTACATATGATCACATCAAGATCGTGGTGGGAATGTGCCTGCCCCGACATCACTAAAAGACATGCCAATGCAATCTAGGCACATCCTTTAATCACATGTGAGGGGTGTTCTTCTGAATAATCCCTCTGCACATGCTACAAAAACCTGTTAACTCTATCTTTTGGATCCTTGTTTGCCTGTGCCAAAACCTGATTACAAACCCATCTTAGGCCATATCATCTGCCTCTGCCCATTTGGTACAATCTGTCTCCTCTGACTGCACCATTTGCTTCTGGCCTCACTGGGCCCAAGTCAAACAGTTCTGAAGAAAGGTCTGCACATATGCAAATAAAGTTGGCAGGTGTCAGGAAGGATCTGACATGAAATTTCAGAGTTTTAAGTCTTTTCCTCAGAGTCTTCAGGAGAAGAAATAAAATCTCAGGTTGATGCGCCAAAATGCTGTTCTGCCCAATGGCCAGCTGTTGGGCAGGTTGGGGTTTGTGCCCGGCTCAAAAGGAGGCAGGACAGATGTTTGTCCATCCACCTTGCCTCGTGCAGCCTTGGGTCTGCCAGCCATTCAGGGAGGACAGCAGCGCTGCTCATTAGTATAGTGCATCTCCTCCCCACCCACTTACAACTCGACCAGATTGCAGCTCCCACCCACCCTCCCATGTATTCAGTGAGAGAACAGCTGGTTGCTCTTGGGCCGAGGAGGAATGTTTTGCTTTCAACCTGATTGGTGTTGGTTGGAGGTTTTTTCCACCTACTCCTTACTTAAATGAAAATGGGAAATTTCTTAAAATTTCTTTTGGTATATAGGCAGTCACACTGTCTGGTGAGTGCGGGCAGGGTCAGGTAAGGAATATCAGTGTTCAACCGGAGGCACTTTTGTTGGGTGAAAGGTAGTTCCATAGAACAGCCCCTGAGAGTTTCACGGCCTGGGCAAGTTGGGAATGGACTACTTTCAGATGGACATTTGGCTCATCCATTCAGAGCTGTGTGGCTTGAGTCGGGTATGACCTGGGCAGCCACCTCCTCGGCACAGTAAACTGTGTGGCGGGGAGTAGGCTAGGCAGCTGAAGCTGCTGGTCTCCTCCTGGCCCGGTTGCTTTACCCAACAGTATGCAGGGGCTGACAGTGCTCAATAGGAGGCTGTAGGCCCCTGTTAGGGGTTGGAGTAGCCTGCACTCTAGTTTGGGTTTATCTCACTGCATTTCTCCCCCAAATTTGTTCAGTAGTTTAACCCATTTACATGTGTCCTGTCTTCTTTAGGGTCTGGGGGCAATCAAGGTGGCAGGCAATTTGCTGCTTGACTTGAGAGCTATTACTGTTTGCTTCCCCAAACCATGTCCATTCATTCATTCATTCATTCATTCATTCATTTATTAATTAATTAATTACATTTATTACATTTATATCCCGCTCTTCCTCCGAGGAGCTCAGAGCAGTGTACATGGTTATTTTTATCCTCACAACAACCCTGTGAAGGTTAGGCTGAGAGATACATGACTAGTCATCAGGCTCTACCCTGAGGTAGCAGATATAGCCATGCTCTTATCCTCACTGGACAAGTCCCCATGCTTTGCCCTCACCATGTCAGACTGCAGGTGGGGGGAAGAATGCTATTTTTGAATGTCCCCCCTCTATAAAACAAAAACTAAACTAAAAACCTCACTGCAAGTAACATCAGGGAGAATGTTTCTGACCTAGCCTGATTCCCCCTCCATAGTTTTCTACTTGTGGGAGCTATATCATGTGATCTGGTTTGATGATATCTTAAGACAACCCAAGGAACAGGGGGATTGTGTATTTAAGGAGGAAGATAACCACAACACGACAAATTAAAGTTATACATTCAAGTATTTTCATTTAGCTACTTGTGTGTTAATTCCTACACCTGTTGGTTGTGATGACATATGTTTTATTCTCAAGGGGGGACAATTTCACTTTAAAAATACAGGTGTTTCTGTTCAACATTTAAAAGACTGGCATTGTTAAGGGATGATAATTTAGTAAATAAAACAATCCCACATACATAATTTAAATGGTGTGGGGGCATCTTTTGAGAAGCTATTTTACACTGAAGCACATTAGTAGTAGAAAGGAAAGGGAACTATTCTCACATTTTTCTTAATGAAAAATACATACATCTCTTTGGTGTCAATTGCACAGGCTGCAGGTTTTTACAAAGCATAAATCTTCTCAGAGGCTGGAAAACATAAATCTTTGGAGCTTTCCTGCCCTGCTGTACAGAGGAGATAAAAATAGCCCAAAATGACAGCAGGATTTCTGATTCTCTAACCAGGTTTACCTTGACAGGATACTCCCACTGCATGCAAATAAAATGATTCAAGATCTAAAATCTAAGAGCACCTTTCTGTTGAGAACGTTAAATATTATCTGTGATCATTTCTGTAGTGGAAATGGCAATGAACTTGAATATCTTATTAAATAAAATGTGTTTAATAATTAATTTTCTGCTAACACATATTTTGGGGGGGGAACCCAGTTTAATTTTACTTACCAAATAATAATGTATTAGCAAGTTGGCTCCTAAAACATAGGCTGCTGTCAAACCCACACTTGAAACTGACTATTGAGATTAAGTATGCATAATTGTGGACTGTAAAGCAACCTTACTGCATATTTTTCTTACCTTTTAAAAAGAAAGAACTATGTTCATATTAATGGGTTTGTTCTTTCTCTTTAAGGCCTGATATAAAAAAGTCTTTTAGAGAATTGTGTGTCCTTTAGGGATGTGCTTGAAATGTGATTCAGCATCTGAATCGCAGCACAATTCCTTTAAAACTGAGGGCTTCCACAGCCCCTTTAGCACAGAGGAGAGCAGGCCCATGCCTGCTCCTCCTCCACTCGCCGCCACTTCCGTTATTGCAGCACTTCCCCCACCTACTATCGCACACCAGCAGGGCGTCTCCCAGCTGCCCCTGCATGATGCCAGCATGCACATGGCCTCTGCACATGTGCGGCAGCTATGTGCATGGTTGACCATGTGATCATAGCTGGGGGGAGCACCGCGATAACGGAAGTGGCAGTGAGTGGAGGAGGAGCAGGTATGGGCCTGCTCTCCTCCATGTTAAAGGGACTGTGGAACCTCTCAGTTTTAAAGGGATTTTGCTGCAATTTGGACACCAAATCACATTTCATGCACATCCCTAGTGTCCTTTCACTTGATTTCTAACCCATTTACAGAAGTTAAGTCCCACTCATTACACTGGTGTTTGTTTCCAAATAAGTGTAATTAGCTGTTCATTAGGACTGCAGTCCTATCAAGTTATTCCCCCTGCTCAGACTTCAAAAAGTGTAATATGTATTACACAACAGATTTTATCACGTCATAGTGTGATGTACAGTTTTTTCAGTTAGTCTCTACAGCAAATCATGATTCAAGCATAACCCTTTTCAATACATACTATGTTTTTACATTTCTTGAAGACTTATATAATCCTGATATAGTTATGATATCCCCATCTATAGTTATGGTCTGCAACATCTTAGAGTTGCATAGTGTATTATTGGTATGTCACTTGTTTACTGAATTTGTTTCCGAAAGTGACTAGAGAACTTGTCTAGGCCTGAGAGATCAGCTTCCTCATTCTGTTTGCTTTGCCCTGAACCTGTTATCTGATGCCTCATTTGACTAGGCCCCAAGGAGTAAGAAGCCAGCATTCCAAGTATCTGTTTAGTAAGCAAATCTTAGGTGCTTCTGCTTGTGACTGACTTAACCCTTGGCTTCTGTGTAAACATTTGGTGCCATCTGGATGAGTATTTTATAACTCGCCAAAGGGATAGGCCCACAGGAACGTAGAGACGGACGCTCATTTTCCTGGGGAACTAAAAGCCGTGGATCAAGTGTCAAGAGGAATAGTTTTCATATACTTTACAAGAGAGATCACTATACTACCTTCCTTCACCTGTCACTCTTCTGACATGGCATGCACAGTCTTAAGCTCTGGATGCCAGAAAGGAGAGAGGAGCTTAGCCAACTGTGTCATTTCAGAGAAAAGTCCCTGACTCCTTTCGCCTTAATTCAGCACCTTGACAAAACTGTGAAGATAATGCTGTCATCCCTGGTGTTCAATCCGTGGATGGTCTAAGTGACACGCATTAAGGATATCAGGACTTCAAAACACTACATAATATATACCTCCAGTGTATGTGCTCCCATTAATCAAATAAATAATTTTAAGGCTGGGGAAAATAATAAGCTTCCACAACTCAGGAGATTAAAAATCCATACATGAAGTTAAAATTTTTAATAAAACACCAAAATAAAACTTTATACCTAATGTAATTTTTTTCAGTCCAATTATTTTTATATTAAAAATGTATACTGTATTTTATGGACTATAAGACTCACTTTTTTCCTCGAAAGATATCCGCCAAAATTCAGGAGCGTCTTATATGTTTTAACAGTTTAATATGTTAAAACTCTGAAAAACTGGATTAAAATTAAGGTGCGTCTTATAGTCCGTAGCGTCTTATAGTCCGTAAAATACGGTATATTCTCCATCATCTTTATCCCAATTCTAAATATTTTTATTGGAATTCCACTGAAATTTGTACTTGGTGCTCTTCCTTTCATTTAAATATATAGTCACAAACCATATTTTTCTTAAATACATAGTGGGCCTAATCTAGAAATCCTGGCTTCCTTTTTTAGCCTACTTTCCTTAAGGAAAGCAAGCTTATAAGATCAGCCGGCATTCTTTCTATGTATCCGTGTGTCACCACCCATCAACTTTGCAATGCTTAGACCAATATAAATCAAATTGGATATAGTTGTAGGGACACATAGGGAAACCTCAACGGCGTAGTTTGTTACAATGTCATCCACGCCGATTCAAGATGGCAGATGCACAAACATTTGAGGCACAAGTGGGCTAACTTGTGAACCGCCTAACCAATTTGAACCAAGTTTGCTAAAGTTATAAGGACACATAGGGATGCCTCAATGGAGTAGTTTGTGATGATGTTATATACCCCAATTCAAGATGACAGACATATGAACGTTTAAGGCTGAAGTGGACTAATGTGAGGGTGGTAATTATCAATTAAGATAACACTGAAAGGAAAGTAGGCAGATTAGTTCTTACCAGAACAACTTGTTTGCTAATTATGTGACACACCCTGACAGTAGGGTGATGTTATGAGCAGAGACAGAAGCCCAGATCGGATCAGAGTGTTAGGCTGAAAGCCCTGTGCAGGGGCCAGGATACTCCTGCATTCTTTACAACTAGCACACAACTGTTGCTATAAAAACATAATAAAATAGTAGTACTATTTTATGGTACTACGCTACATTATTGCATTTGCATATTATGCTTTCCATAATTAGTAAAGTGGGGGGAACCCACTGGGCTCAATTCAGATTTAGACTGATAATTATGAACAATATTTGAGAAGCTATGCCACCCCCACCCAAACAATTTCTAAATATTCTCATAATTGCTGGTCCCCATCTTCCTAACCCCCCCCCATCAGCTCTAATACCTCTTTAGTTGGGGGATGTTAGTTCTGGACTCAGCTGATTCTAGACTTAAATGACAGAAAATGGGCGGGAGGTTTCTCTCTCCCCACCCCTCCCTGTCCCACTCTTTCCCTCCCTGGCACTTGGAATGCTATTATGGCAGCATTGGGTGCTTTGGGAAAACTACATTTCCCAGCCTTTCTGGTGGTAGCATTTCAAGCACCAGGGGAGGAAAGCGGGAGGGAAAGGGAAAGGGAAAGGGGGCAGTTTTGAGAAAGAGAGAGGAAACAGGGGAGATGATCACTGCCACCACAGCAACAGCCAGAGCCAAGGAAGTAGATGAAAGTGGGAGGAGAAATTATTCCCTCCATAGTTCTTCTTCAGAAAACATTGTCCTCCAAGATGGAAAAGAGCCATGTGAAAGGGTGGAGGGAGTTGGACCTAGTCTGGAATATAGGAAGAATTGGAATATACATTAGAAGCATGTCAAATTTGTATTCTGATCTTTGTAATTATGAGGCTCAGTAACATCACCATTAATTATCTTTAATGAAGCATTGTACAAAATAAAACATATCTTCATGGCTGACGCTGAAATCCAAAAATCACTACCAAAATTGTCCCACTCCAATCATTGCCAGATATGTAAGACAGAAAATAAAATAATAGTGGTACATTTTGCCGGGTATGCATTTTGCTCATTTAGCTATCTAATTAATTATCCGCTAAGAACTGTAAGATTAAGCACATTATCTAGTAGAAACAATCAACACATTTAAAAATAAATCCTGAGAGACTTCTTTGCTTATTTGTTACTTAATATACTTACACTAAGGGCAGCTGGTCCTGGAGGCCCCATTTCTCCCTATAAAATTAGGAAGAAACAGAACATCTGAATTATTTTTCAAGTCAGCAAGGAAACTATGTATGTTCTTTTTTAATCTGATTACATTTTTACCTTGCTCTTCCTTTAATGAGCTCAGAGTGGTATACACGGATGTGTAAAGTGATCACACACACACACACACACACACACACACACGAAAGGCGAAGAAATAAATGGATTTTGTTGAAATATAAAACAAAAGCAAAAGACCAAGCAATGCATCAGGTGTTTCATGTGGCATTACTATATAGAACAGAAATGAATACAAGACTCAATCTTGGTGTGACCTATTCTCAATTAGAGACCACTGGAGATGAAAATGCCTAGCAATATGTACAGTGTAAAGTAAGACAATTACTAAAGAATTACAATATTTCTAAATGCTGTTGGTAAGGGTGGGATAGACATACTTGACTGACTTATCACACACATCACCCAGCATTACAAGGTATTTACTTGATTGTTTGCAGAAGGAGGCAAGCTGGGGAAAGACAAGACAATTACACTTTTCAAGCAAAGCAAATTGTGTTTTGAGTGCTGGGAGAGTGTGATCTTCATGTAAGAAGATCTACTAAGGTACTACTAAGGTACTACTAAGCAACCATAGCAGGCTAGTTTGTTTTTCAATAGTCTCTCAGTGATCCATGAGTGATTACATTGAGACCTTGAACTGTGCAATTATGCATATGTCACCTTTATGAAAAGGGATGAGTCTGAAAAGATTTTTGGATCATTTTTCTCATTTAAAAAGCCTTGCTTGGATTTTCTGACAAATTATTTAGATTCAATTGTTTATGTATCCAGACACAAATACCTTTTCTCCCTTTGGACCAGTCATTCCGGGATCACCGGCATCACCCTTTAAACCCTGTGGGAAAAGCAAAATAGGCACAATAAACATGCCATTAAATTAGCAGTGCATTAATGTATGCACCACCAAAATAAAGCCTTGAGGCTTCTTTAAAATTGCAACTAGAGTAGTGAAGCATCAGAGAATAGCTATAGCAGGTTGTATGAATTACCTGCCATAAATTATTGAACACATCTGGGAATTTTGCAACTCTAAAATACTAACTCACCCCTTTCACTTGCATAATTTCCCCTCTGGATTACTCTCTCTTTTATCAAGCAAACACATGGAGAGAAATTGTGGTTAGCTCATTCCCTCCTATAAATATACTTTAACTCTTTGCCTGAAAAAAGACCACTGCCCTTTGCAGGCATACAACACATTGTCAGAGATTTAGAGAAGAGATGAAGTTTCTGGAATCAACAGAATTTGAGTGAGATTCAAGACCACACTTACTGAGTTAGCATTTTCATAATTAGTGAACAGGTGACAGTCATCAAGAGTTGTAAAGCAATTTGTATATTAAAGGAGTGATATAACAATGACAAAAATAGTTTTTGGCAAATTAATACATGCAACAAGACACAGGACACTGTGTCTAGATTATCTAGTCTGGCTGGGTATATATTTTAGAATAAGTAGTAAATAACAAATAAATATATCTCCACTGTGGTATCAGCTTAGGTAAATGGCACCATTAAAAGCTGTATGTGTTATTATATATAAGAATCAGAATTTATAACTACAAATCCTCCTTCCTGCACCTTCAGGTTTTCCTAATACTTGGTTTTCCATAACAGGAAAGACAGAAAAATCTGGCACTAAAATGATAAGCAACATCTGTGCTTTGGTGGGCACAGAAACATTAAATCAGCAAGTGTTCAAAATACTCATATTTGTGCAACTTCACTTCCTGCAAAAATTACATTAATTCACCATCTGGAAGAAAAATCATTTAGAGCTATATGAGCATTTAAGTATCCACTTTGGATTAAATGGTGGATGTTGTAAATACTTCTGATTTAGCTTTGATTTGGCCTTTATTATGCTTGCCAAAAATATAAGGGTGAAATCTAAAGTAGTCTTTGCTCGATCAAAAAGGGGCAGACCAAGCAAAGGAGAAAAAGAAAGGATGGGGGAAGATTTTTCCCCCTATAGCTTATTGATGTTATTTTTGAAGCAATAAAAATGAATAGTAATATTTGCTGAATGTTCAGAATATCAAACCATTGCTTTAGTGCTACCGGTGCTTTGTTTGTAGAATGAGAGGCTGAACGATGCTGAAAACTAAGGCCACTTTACTTTAAAGCCCATTGCCTGCTGTTGCTTAGAAGTCGCTTGAACTGAGCTGGCATTTCCTAGGAGCCCTTTCATACAGTGGCAGCAGAGGAGTCAATAATCTGGTATATGGAGTCTGACTCTATGGAAGAAGCCTCATGAGCTTAACAACCTCAGCAGCTGCTTAAAATAAAAGAGAAGATCTTCTGGTCAGGGTGGGTGGATTTTTGGTGGCCTACTGTGGCAGTTCTTTCTTAGCAAAGTTGGAAGACTCCTTCAACGCTGAGTCAAAATTGACAGCTCATTCTCCTCTGCGGCAAGAACTCCAAGTGGATAAGCTCCCTTGATGTCAAGGATATCACTGCTGGTAATACAGCAGTGCAGGAGCTTTAGCTATTTGAAGCCTGATGGACACTGGGCCTAGTATGAGGCTCTGCAACGGTAGTGGGGACCATAGCCTATCTTGCAATCTGCATTTAGGGCAATACATCACCACGCTGTGCCTCTGAAATGGCAAGATACAATACTGTTGATCATGAGTCCCACTCATTTTCATAGCAGCAGGGATAATGCTAAGGCATAGCAGCAATAATAAAACCAGTCTGCAGCTTCGGGGCAGATGAAGTTCGTGGATGGGAAGGCAGGGCACTGCCATTGCCTCTTAGTGCAGTTCCTTGCTGAAAGAATCACCCTGAGCTTTGCAGTCTGAGATAAAAGTAATCTGCTTAACATCAGAGATCATGTTCAAGGCCTTCAGAGACTGGACTGGAGAGAAGAAGGGGTCTTTCCTCTCTTGTGTGGGAGTATGGTATGTTCTTCAACCCACAAAGGGAGAGAAATACTGATAAGGGCACTTGAACAAAATAATCCGTGTGGCCTTCTTGCCAACCAGCCAAAAATGTGAGGGCCTCTGCCAAGCAACTTTCAAAGAAAGAGCCAGGAGCTTCTGGTGCAATTGTGGTGGTTAGGATTAAGAACCAAGAACCAGTCTCTGGTGCATTATCTGAACCAGCCAGCAGGGCCAGAACTCTAATATTTGGCTGCTTCTGTCGCTAAACTCTAGAATTTTCCCTCATTTGAATCTACATGTGTATACTTCCAGATTTAGATTCCCCAAAAGCATGAAAGTGGAGAAATTTTTCAAACAGGATGCCTTCCAAATGAGAGGTCTGTCCTTATCAGTAATGACAAGCAAACATTGTGCCTCACAAAATGCTGGAATCATTCCAGCTATTCATTAAGATAATTTTAGAACTCTATGAAGCCTTCCCCCTTCTAAGGTAACTATCATACGTCTCCATTTCAAATCTCATGAGATTACATAGAGAGCATATAATATAAAACATAATGGGACAGTTCACATGATCATAACCAGGGTAGGAGAAACCCAGGGGCATATGTAGGGTGGGGCAGGCAGGGCACGTTCCCTGGGCGCCACTTGAAGGTGGGGCGTCATTTTGTAAAATTAAAAGATTTTTTAAAAAAGGCTACTGAAAACAAAATGGCCACCATGCATGCTCAAATGGCCTCTGTGAGGCCCTGGGCCATGCAAGGCCTTGCAGTGGCCATTTGAGCATGCGCGGTGGCCATTGTGTTTTCAGCTACCTTTTTTTTTTAAAAAAAGATTATTTGTAAAAATAGCCACAACACATGCTCAAATGGTCCCTGCAAGGCCCTAGAGGCCAGCGGAGGGAGGGGGAACCTTTGCAGACCCCCCTGGGGCCTTTAGAAAGCCCCCTGAAGGGGCTACAGGTATTTTTTTTTAAAAAAATTAATATAATCTAAGACACTGTACACATATTCAGATTGGCACTATGTACAAAGAATCAGGGCTTGTGAATACTGAGCTGAAGCTTATGAGCTAGGATTGTATTCATTTGCTCTTACTTTGCTCTTGTGATAAGTGAGTTAAATGTGATGTCTTAATAATATGGCTATTAATGGTGAGTTTGTCTTTGAATCAGTGTGAAATCCTTAGTATTAAGGCCCACTGGGAGTTTCTTGCTCTCTCTCATTTTAACTGTCTTTCTGAAATACTAGAATATATTCCAAGCAGTGACACAGTTTACTCTGCATATCCTTTAATGATTTTCAGAGTATCTGGGAAAAGTCTAGTTCTCCATTTAATTTTAAAACTTATGTAATAGTGATGCTACAATGCATAGTAGAGAATTAGACAGGCACTTCTGTTTAGTTTTCCAAGTACACCTCCACATAGTATTTGGGTATTTCAGGAGCCCCATCATACTGAAATTTGTAGTTTTCCAGCATTTTTTGGTCTGGCTACTTCCACTGCTAAATAGTTTTTGAAATATTAAAAGATTAATGAGCTTGACTTGTATTTTTCAGTTGATATTATGGCAAAGTTATCTGAAAGATGGGTGTCAGATGTTTGGACAGGGGGCGCAATTTCAGTGTTTGCCCTAGGCGCTATTTTCCCTAGATACGCCTCTGGAGAAACCTCCGATCTTCATTTGGAAGCTGTGTGCACTTCCCTTTACTGACCACTTGTCTATTAAAACCAAGGTTGGAAGCGCCAATTGTGCCTGTGTGATAAGGAGCAGCAGCTAGGTCAGAGGACTTTTCCTCCTATCTCTTTCAGCATCTAAGAATAGATACTGGGTAGGAGGGAGTCTTGGTTTTAATGGACCAGTGTGTTTTAGGACTGCTTCCCTTGTAAATATGAAGTAGTCTTATGCTGTTCTAACTAAGACTTTATTCAGAAACATCTCCATTTTCTCCTTCTCCTTCCCTTCTCTTTCTGACACCACCTCCCATATTCTCTCCAGGATCCCCCCGGGACAAATTTCCCAAACAAAATGTAACAAATTAACAAAGCGTAAAATATTACTAGATAGAATACAAGGTGATTGGCAAATGGGAGTCTGCACAGCTACCAAATTAGGGTAGGAGGCTTCTCCTACTTTAATTTTGATAATGTGAACTGTCCTTATGTTTACGTTTTATTGCATTTTCTTGTTTTGGAATGTTATTGTTTTAAACATTGTTCCATACTAACTCAGACTATGGAGAGGCAAGTTATAAATGTCTTAAGTAGATATAATAAACAGTGCATTTTCTAAACCATTACCTTTTGTTAGCACTCGAATCTATTCTTTCTGTTATCACTACATACCCTTAAACCAAGCAAATTCAGATGAAAGGCAGAAGATGTTTTGTATTTATGAAAACAAGTATGTTCCTGGTCCTTTTTGCTTCTATTCAGCACAGAAACATCTAGAATTCTAGGTAAAAAGAAGTGGTTTTTCAGCCCCCTCCCTTCAGCTCAGTTTTTCATCTGTGTGTAGACACTGGGGTAAGAACCTTCTTGCTCAGCTCTCTAAATACCACCATGAAGTATAGCAGCAGCAGCCAAAGATTTGCTGCCCCACCAGCAAGGGAGGAAGGAGAGAAGAGTTTATATCAATTTTTAAGTGTTTAAAACTGCCATGCAAAAGCACAGGGCGAGAGCTCCCTCGTACCCGCCAGCCCTCCTCCCAAATTATGGCGGCAGGCTGGGGTAGGCAAGACAGATTTGTGGGCACGCAGCATGGAGAGAGCGGCGATACCCCTCCTAACCCAAGCCTGCCCACCTCCCAAATGACTGCAGTTGCCCTGTTTTGGGCCTTTCTGCACACACGTGGTGGCAGTTTTAAACATTTTTAAAAGTTTTTTTCAATGAAAAAAATTGGACGCTGGGGGAATTTTGCCGCCATAGGCAGTCGCCTCTACTGCCTCTCCATTAATCCGCCAATGGCTACTTGTGAATTCTTCTCTTCAGAACAGAGTCTGGTTCAACTCTAGGAAGCAGGGTGGAGGCTACATGGTAGTTTGCAGACACTCTTCAGATGAGAAAAAGTACAAACTGTGTTCCATTTCCATACTCCACTTGGATAGAACTGCAAGGCCTTCATTCCTGATCAACTCTAGCTACACACACTTGCTTTTTGTTGGTTTCCTCCAAGCCCTTTCTGTATATAAATATAGGTTGAAGCACATGACCAAGCAATCAGAAAGCGTTATATTGGCTCCAGTTTGTAAACAACGTGTGCTCATCAAATCTGCATAATCTCAGAACTACTAAGCCTCCTACGCTACACTAGTTTGATTATAAAATAGCTAAGAATGCATCTGTGCTGTCCCAAATTGTCAAATCAGATTCAGCAGGTTTCCAAATCTATAAATTATATGCATTTTGGGCGTACTCATGGATTTCAGGCTATAATCAAGATCTTGCTTTGACTATCATCTTCTGCTGCCCATCATGCTTTGTGACTGTAGAAACTTTTCATCCATGCTACATGAAAGAATTAATCTGGGGTCATCATCCAGGCATAATGAGAGTTCATCCTCAGAAGTTTACTCTGGTCTCAGATGGATTGCATTTGCTGTATAATTTAGTTAGTTTCATTTGGAACTAGGTTTGTTTATAAGAGTCTGTCTGTTCACTCCCCATGCGCATCTTTCCACTTTATCATTCAGTACACTGGAGACACATGCCACATCAGTCAGGAGCTATCATTTTAAATTAAACCAACTTCATAAATATTTATTATGAATACCACTTGTGTTGCTGCTCCCATTTTTTTTAACTTGTTCAGGTGACATCTAATTAATGTTACCATTTTTCTAGGTTTTTAAAAATAAACATTTTAATGTATGCTTTTGAAAATAACTATTCCTATATTTAACAGAAACAGGGAAGTTTTTTTTAATAGTGCATCAAAGCATTATCTCTCAAGCCATTTATAGAAATCCCTGATATTAATAATACTATTTTTCCCCCACAGGAGGAAAGGAGCCTGCATAGGCCCCCTGAAAGCCCTGAAAAATGGAAGCAACTGATCCTGATATGTTACCATGCTTGCTTGGGTCCATGCCTGTTACATGTGCACGTAGTTGCATGTCTGGGGGTGGGATACCAAAACTGATTTGTGGGGAATCACTCAGCTGCTAGGAGAACTCTTCGCTTCTGCAGTCAACTTCAATCGGTTGTATCCATCCAGCAAAGCAGGCCCAGATTTATTAATTTGATTGATTGATTGATTGATTTCTATACCACCCTTCCAAAAATGGCTCAGGGCAGTTTACACAGGGAAATAATAAATAAATAAGATGGATCCCTGTCCCCAAAGGGCTCACAAACTAAAAAGAAACATAAGGTAGACACCAGCAACAGTCACTGGAGGTACTGTGCTAAGGTTGGATAGGGCACCAAACCAGCAAGAGTGATCAGGTTCAAATAGTGAAATCTCACCATAGAGTACCCAGAGTGGCAAAGAGTTGAGAGGCCAGAACTTTTCAAAAGAAAGAAGATTATTTATTTATTTATTTATCAATCAAATTTTTATACCGCCCCAAACTTTTATCTCTGGGTGGTTTACAATAACATAAAACCAGTTAAAAACATATACAAAAACTTAAAAACAATTTAACAATTTAAAAATAACCAGAAATTAAAACCCCAAAATATTAGGAAACTGAGAAAGCTTGGGTGAAAAGATGGGTTTTCAGGTGTTTTTTGAAAATTGCCAGAGATGGGGAGGATCGTATCTCAGCAGGGAGCGCATTCCACAATCTTGGGGCAGCGACTGAGAAGGCCCGTCTCTGTGTAGCCACCAAACGAGTTGGTGGTAACTGGAGACGGACCTCCTCAGATGACCTCAATGGGCGTTGGGGTTTGTAATTAAGAAGATGCTCTCTTAAATACCCAGGGGCTAAGCCATTTAGGGCTTTGTAAGTTATACTAGCACTTTGTATTTTGTCCAGAAACCTATTTGCAGCCAGTGGAACTCTGCAAGATATTCCCCTCAGGGGATGAATCCGCTCTGGGAAGAGCAGAAGGTTTCAAGTTCCCTCCCTGGCTTCTCCAAGATAGGGCTGAGAGTGATTACTGCCTGCAACCTTGGAGAAGCTGCTGCCAGTCTGTGAAGACAATACTGAGCTAGATAGACCAATGGTCTGACTCAGTATATGGCAGTTTCCTATGTTCCTATGTTCCATCAGTAAAGGAGTAACATGGTCTCTCTGAGATGACCCAGAGACCAACCTGGCTGCCGCGTTCTGAACCAACTGAAGTTTCCAGACTACATACAAAGGCAGCCCCACGTAGAGCGCATTACAATAGTCAAGTCTGGAGGTTACCAACAAATGTACCACTGTTTTGAGGTGGTTGATCTCGAGAAACAGGCGCAGCTGGCGTATCAGCTGGAGCTGACAGAAAGCACCCCTGGCCACCGCCTCAACCTGAGAAACCAGGAAGAGGTGTGAATCCAGAAGTACTCCCAGACTGCGAACCTGTTCCTTTTGGGGAAGTATGACCCCATCTAGAACAGGCAGATCTAGTACCTCTGTCTTATCTGGATTCAGCTTCAGTTTATTTTCCCTCATCCAGCCCATACTGCTTCCAGCAGCAAAAGAGTATAAAAGAGTATACTGTAATACAATAACTGGGTAGCAGCAAGGTGGTTTGGGTTTGTTCTGAGAGAAAGGAGAGGTATATTATTAGTAGGTATATTATTAACTTCTTATTGGGGGTCAGAGAAACGGAATGGGCGAGTCAGCACTGCCAGGTATGATCCATTGGAATCTCCGACTGCCCCTTACTTGCCAGGCTGGCAGTAGTGCTGTGTGTAGTCTCTGCTTTTCCCAGGCTCAAAACTCAAAGCACAAGCCTCTGCCTATGTGACAGCCTCACTTCCCCAAAATGGAGGTCGACCTACTAAGCGCAAGCTTTGGAGCTCATGTGGCAGTTCTGCTGGTCTAGATGAAGTCTAAATTACAAAGCTTGTGTTTGTGTGTGCATGTGTGCACATGCTATGGCAACAGATACACTCATATCTGCAAATTATATTTGCATCCCATCTGAACTGAGGGCAAATTTGCAATATTAATACTTTTGAATCTGCTCCTGCAAGATACCTTAAGAACTTGAAACTATCCATATTGATACAAACTGAATTGTGACTCAAGAGAGTATTCTGATCAATGACATTCTATAGTACTTTGGAGGTATGTGTGTGCCAGACTCTTATCAGTCCCATTGCTAATGCTGAGAAATATCAATTTGTTTCTTAACCATTTCTAATAAAATCAATGTAATCAATAGCAATCACAGTTGAAACCATAAGGTTGCTTCTTACATAGCATTTGTGTGAGCTAACAGCTAGATTTGTAGAGAGACACTTTTCTGCTACCTGCCACTACAAAGAAGTGTTTTTCCACAGGTGGCACTTGAATTGTGTACCACTGTATTGTATCAGTCTTGCTACAATACCATTCAATTGAGGTATTTCCAAGTGGTGGCACCACTTGTACTGTATTATACTGAATTGTACAGCTCACATGTAGTCACCCATCCAAATGAAAACCAAGGTGAACCCTGCTTAGCAAAGGGGACAATTCATGGTCGCAACAAGACCAGTTTCTCACCCCAAAGGTCTTTTGAATTCTTGAGGGTTGATCTTTGTGTAAGGTGGAAACTGAAGTAAGTTTCTTAGATGTTGTTTTAATCTTTTTTCCCCCTTTTAAAATTGTCATATAATGTTCTATATATTTTGGGGGATTTTTTTTTTTTTTTGGTAATACACTTTGAGAGATGTATGGCGGAACAGTGGGCTATATACTTAGATGTAAATAGAAAGGAATGGGGAAATGGCTAGGTATGCTCTCAGTTCAAGTGTACATCCTGGTTGCATTGATGTTCTTAACTCAGCAGATTATATTTTTCTGTGCAGAAAGATTGTCATTTCCCGCTTGGCTTTACCTTTGTTGCTGTTGCAGTCTTTCCTCACTTAGTGCTAAAGCACCTCTTTAAAAGGCACTTTTCTTAGACCTCCTTTATGCCCCAGTTAGCCTTTGCACTATTTTCTCCAAGAAATGAGCATATCTCCCACCTTTCACTATAAATTGAACAACCATCTTAATATACTTGTATAGGAATGAAGGGATAGCATTTTAAAGAATAGAAGCGGGCGGGGGAGACCATTCTTGATGTGATAAAAGAAAAAAATTAACAAGGCTGCTATCCCAGGCAGTCCATCTCCTTGTGTAGAGACTTTCTAAGATCAGCCCAGAGTCATGAAACTAGCATTGGATGTGTAAAAAAAACAAAAAAACTAATGTTAAAAGTAGGTCGGAGACAGATGTTAATGGACATGATCACATTCCCCTTAAATTCCAGGCATCTTTGCCCTAGTTGGGATTTCAGACTTGATAATGCCTCACATCATAAAATAACTGAGGGGTTTTTTGTGTCAGAAAAGCTCTTAGAACAACGCAGCTCATCCACGGAACTCTTTTTTGTGTGCCCAGCAGGTGCTTGAAGACTAAGTGAAATAGTAACATTTAAGGTGGTTTTATATTTTGTGCTTGGGCAGATATGTGAGTACAAAATGCACACCTAGTGCATCATTTGAGAAGGATGCACATGTATAAAGATAGGAATATTTAAATACATGGCTATTTAAAACACAGGACAGCAGTAGGCTTCTGCTGCCATGGAGTTTAGAAAGAAATACATTGTTTTTATTTGTGTGCACTCTTCTCAACTCAAGGGAGCACACTTCTGTTTTGTACTCAGAGCCCAAATATGAAATGCAGCATGAGAACCTACAATTTTAAACAGAAACTTCTGCTTCCATCATATTCTTTGATGTGCCAAACCATCAGGAACCATGTTTTCCATCTCAAATATAAAAGTTGCTGCTTCAGTTATCATCTTTCATGGCTCCCTTCACTAGTCTCAAAAAGTTCAGTTTTTTCACATCAGCTGCCCAAGTTTTACTCCGCTATCTCATGGTATAATTATTTACAGTTTAATATGGATCTTACCTCTAATTTGTCCTTTTGGTAAAGCATGAATCAGTATTTATATCTTTACCAGAAGCTCAACATTTTTTTAAAAAAACAGTGCTTATTAATGTATATTAATACATTGTCATAACTGTAAGACTGTAATAATCCAAATAAATCTGAATGAAACCTAAGCTTACCAAGGCACCTAGGACAGACTAAAAATGAGTAAAGAGAAGACACGACAATAAGCAGTCATGGAGAAAAATAACTCTCCATGACTGCTTATAATTGTTTTCTCTTTACACCTTTTTAAGCTGCCAAAGGTGCCTTGATAAACTATATCGCTTAGCTTTCAACCAGATTTATCCACCTTTCTTTCTAATCTATCTAAATAAAAGCATTCTGTCTTTAAGCTGCTACAAATATCTTTTATTTGGTGGGATATCAACAGGAAGGAAGGTAGGAAATTCTAGCACATATGGGGGAGATATGTTGTGTCTTTGTCTAGGATTTGGGCTTGAGAACCTAACAGAATCCAGGTTAAGGATAATGTGTTTCTTTCTGGAGAAGATGCCGCCATGGTCAAAGAGCCAATGAAGTATTGCATCTTTCCTGGCACTTCCCCAAGATACTGATCAAGCTGTGCAAGTACTGGATTGCAGTTTACAACTAGCACTCCCAAGTATCATCACCTGTTTTATAACACAAGTAGTAGTTACATTATACATCAGAGAACAGACAACTAATAATCAACTCACATCTCTTCCAGGTATGCCATCTGTTCCTTGTTCTCCTTTGTCTCCATTTTCACCCTAGGAAAAACCAGCATTTGTTTTAACTTTCTGGGGAAACACATCTAAATGGAGAAAAAATATATGAAAACATCTAAAATATTAACATCCATTTCCAGTATAATCTGTACTTGCACAGATAAACTACTGTGGTCAACATCCAGTGACACCACATGTACACCCAAATTTGCTTGGTGGGTGGTAGTTTCACAGCTGTGGATAGATAAAATTTCAGGAGCAAAAGAATTATAGCTGACATACATCCTTGCTTTTCTATCATTTATATATTTACATATATATTTATATGTAATTGTTCGCCTCCTTCATGACCTCGTTACCCCAGCAGTTTCTGCTCATATTATTAAGAGTGTTTATAAATCAATTTGGAGCACCATTTGTTTTCAGAGCTTCTATGTCTTGCTTTGCACTGTGCCAACCCTTGGAGACCAATTTGGAGGGTCTCAGTTCATTTAGGAAGCCTAATTCATTTTAATTTCACTCTCACTTGTGTCAGTGGTGGCATGAGCTATAGTGCACAGTCATCTCCTCATGGCACCATCTTGAATACCTATAACACAGTGCCATCTGCTACAGTGTGGGTTAAAAAAAGCCATTGTAATGAAAAAGAAATATTAACCCAAAATGCCTGGGGATGAAGTTACATCCTGGGGCAGCTTTGAATATTCAAGATGATGCACATCGTGAAGCAGCTGTATATTTCAGCTCTTGCTGTCACTGAAACAGACAGTGGCAAATAACAGAAAAAGAAATATTTTTTAAATTCAACTCCCCTGAGAATGAATAGGTAACAAATGAGCTTCGGAAAACAAACTTCATTCATACCCATTTTTTCAGCATTGGGTTCCTAAGGAACAAATGGAAACAGAGGCATAGCAAGGCTGGAGCAGCCCCTGAGACAAAAGGTGAAACCTCACCACCACCACCACCATTTTCTTTTTGAGAGAGGCATGAAAGAGTAACCTGTGACCCAACCAGTCAGACCACCTCCCTCAGGGGCCTAGGGACATTTGTGCCCTCCCCCCATTCAACTGAAGTTTCACCCCTGAATGGAAAAACAGAACGGGAATCACCCTATTTGGTTCTGTTTCCAATTGCTCTGAAAATCTACCATTTTGTGAACAATTTCAGTTCCATTTTAATTCATTATTTGAAATCATCCTTTCTCCCGCCATGGAAATACAAATCTGCCTTGGTTTCTTAAAAGAGGTCATTCCCATATTATGGCTAACCCCCCACCCCCGCAGTGAAATTATTTGCACCTCTCTGAAAAACAAAGACCACAAAACTCTGTGGTCTGTGGACTCCTTTTTGCACTATAGTATTTGAATGGAAATTCTTTGAAGTATTGTGAAGAGGCTAAGAAGCAGCTGAAGCATGCATTTATTAATTGTGTGATTATTAATTAAGCTTCTTAATTAATTAATTGTGTGATTATTAATTAAGCTTCTGCTCCCTAATTATCCTTTACCCGTTCCAGGTTCAGAGTTCTTCTGAGCAGTGACTGGAAATTGTGAGTGGGATTTTCAGAGAACTAGTGGTGTGCACACGAAGCCCATCCTTCCTTCTGCTTCTCCATTTCAAATGGCCCCCTCTCCAAATTGCTTTGCAGCAAAGAAATGGACTGTCAGCCTTCATTGCACACGTTTGCATGTAACTGTAAATTAGACTCTGAGATTATCAGCTCACATGATGTGCAAGTCAGTGCTGGTGTTCTTGATTGGCTGGCGTTGCTGTGCAGAGGAAAGCCAGCCCCTGTGGTGTTACACAAGTACTTAAAGTATGTCCGCACTTGCACAGCACTACTTACATTGTTTCCATTAAAGCTGCACAAGTGTGGGCTGCACAAGTGTGGGCATGTTGTTTTAAGTAGCTGTGCAACTGTGCTTTTGTGCAACACTGTTGGGGCTGGCTTGACCCCTTGATATTTTAAAGCAGTTATTGCCATGTTGTGACTAAGCCCCTGCAGTGAAATTATTTGCACCTCCCTTAAAAACTACAACAATCCAACAGTGCCAGCCAATCAGGAACACCAGCATTGCCCTGCGCATCATGTGAGTCCGTATCTTTAGATTACAAACAACCCCTTCATCAATAGCAGGAATACAGCTAGCTAACCAACCAAGTGCACATCAGCCCTGGCATGTTCTTAAGCCTTCACTATTTTATAATGGTTTGGGGAAAAACTGATGTTTCCTCAGCTATGTAAAAACATATGCCCAAGGAGAACATTATGCATTATTAATAGCCATGTTGTTGATTATTCCCGTTCTTCATTGTGGACATTGTCGTGTGTAAATGAGAAGCCTCTAGCAATTACTGAGAGTTTACTTTCTACCAAGCCACATTTGAAGTGGCAATTTGACTTATATACAGGTGGTCCTTGTAATGCCACTGGCATTCCAGAAGTGGTGCTTTCTATACACAATAATATATGGCTTGCTCTATGTAGGTCAAATTAAGGGCAGACATGGAGCTAAAAATTTAGGTCTGCTAGGTAGTGAGAGTAAATGTCATTCCTGCAAAGAAAGGGGAACACGGTGTACTAAAAACTAACCTTTCATATCTACTAGAGAACAAAAACAGCTCTCCGCCGAAACTTGTCTGACAGGCAGTTGACAGAGCTGAGCCTATTCGTTATTTCATCTATTTAATTCTGTTTCCTACAAAGCAGTCAAGTAAAATAATTTGTGATACACAATCCTGATTCAAAGCTTCCTCCAGTGATAACAGTATAGATGTTTGATCTAGCAATAAAATGTTAAGTTTTGAAAAATGAATTTATTAAAGCTTCCTGAAGACAAATAAACTAAGAATCACAGAGATGCATGTTAAATGGTATCATACATTACAGACAATCATGGAATTCTTCATCAAGGATAATAATTGGGTGGCTTCACACATAATATGGCAAATAAGGTTCCTGCGAACCACATGTGCAAGCCTGATTTCTGGTGTCAGAGGGCTTATGCCAACACTGGGCATGTCATCTAAACCCACCAATGTTGGAATATTCAACCCAACTTGTGGACTGGAACACCGCATCTATAACCTAGATTTTAAGTTTGTTACAGGCGTTGGGTTTGGAATCACAAATAGGATAGAATATGCCGACACTGATGGGATCAGATGACATGTCTGATGTCGGCATAGCCTTCCCAACACTGGAAGTCAGGCTTGCATATGGACTCCAGGAACTAGCAGTTCACAAAAATCTTACTTGCTGCATTGTGCGTGAAGCCACCCATCGTCTTTTACAGATGACCAAACCAACCAACCCCAAAACAAATAATTCAAACCGATATTCTATGTTTCTTTCATATTATCTTAATATGAAGAAATATTAATAATCATCATTTAATCTTGGTGGTAAATTCTGTGTGAGAGTGTGTGTGTGCGTGCGCGCACACACATGGGGAGGCACTTCTGCTTAACTTATTTGAAAGAGCAGAACTATGAGGCAAATGCATCACAACACCACCAGAGAAGCCATTCTGAGCACCTAAAAGGATAGAGAACTAGCAGGAGGGGGAGGGGCTTGTTTACACTCAGTCTTGCTGTGAGTCCACAGCCCTTCAATGTTCTTCAGTATTTGATTTGTTGACATTATACAAGGGCTATCCTCATTCTGTAATGAGTTCAAATCAGAGAGCTTGATGTGGAAAGATTTAAGGGCTCTTGGCTCACCATGCTGATGTTGTCTCTGTGGGGCTTTCATAGGAAAACAAATATTTCATGAGAGACTCAAGGCAGTCAAACAAGGAGTTGTGGCTGGAAACCATCTTGAAATCCTTCATTCTTGTAGAGAAAGAGACTGTTCTTACATGCAGACTGACCCAGCTAGGGACGCCCAGCCCGGGTTAGGCTGCACATGAGAACTGCTGGAACTGGGCCCGATCCTGGCGGGGCAACGCTGCCTAGCCCTGCTTTCAAGCTTGGGTGTTAGCTGAGGTTAAGGGAGTGAGCGCTCCCTTAACCTGAGCTAACTTGCTCATGTGTTCACTGGAGCTATGTTTAGCCTCAGCAGAACAAGTCAGGCACCTAGATCACCTGTCTCCTGGGGGAATCCCCCAATACATCACACTTGTTGCACACTGCATTGTGAGATTCACGGAGGCTGGGACAAGTCTGACCTCATATCAATCTGCCCTGCTCCACGTTGCACAGAGCAGAGCTGATTGTGTGGGAGTGTACTTCGCTCTCCCACTGAGTAACTAACTATCGTCTAGAGGGAAAGGCAAGGTTTAGAAAGCCTTCCCTCTGCCCACCCGGTAGGTCATGTGAATGGCTCCAAAGGCTATCATCTCAAGATAACAACTTCAACATTATTCCCTGTGGTTTTTTCAGGACTGTGTAAATAAACCCAAGAGACAGGAGAACTCCTCTATTTAGAATCCTAAAAGCATTTTAGTCATCAGAGAGCCATCAAACTATATAGTGGCCTGCTACCTGAGCAAAAAGGCACTTTTTAAAAGTGGCAATTCTCTTTATTTACCAGGGGGAGAGAAACTGGCCCTTACCAACCCCAGCACAGCACCCCTCCAGTGGCTGTTGCTGGTGTCTGTCTTACGTTTCTTTTTTAGATTGTGAACCCTTTGAGGACAGGGAGACATTTTGTTTATTTGTTTATATCTATGCAAACTGCTTTGGGAACTTTTGTTGAAAAGTGGTATATAAAGATTCATCATATGTGTGTTTCAGTGGAATTGCACTTGGTCTGTACCATAGTACAGCCTACCGGATCCCAGTTGCATCAGCCAGGATATTTATTTATTTAGAATATTTTATACACCTTTTCAACAATACCACATTCTCAAACAAGTTTACATAGCAAAGAAATGAAAAGATGATTTCCTATCCTAAAGGGACTAATCTAAAACATACACATACACGAAATGAGCAACATCTACTGGTAAGGATGCAATGATGGCTTGAATGGGGATAGTCAAGGCCCCCCTGCTAATTATGAGAGTCAACTTTTTTTCCTCTTTGCCCAATTAGGAGGGATAAACCAAGATACAGTCTACCAATATCTATATAATTAATACTCTTAAACATACCCATAGCTAATTCCATGTATGGCAGCTCTTGTGAGAGTTTGGAGAGCTACTGAATAGTGATGGGGACGGGAGGGGGGAGAAAATGGCAGCAGCCAACCAGCAGGCCAGGAGTTAGTGGAGGCTGGCCAATGGCTGGCTGGCTGGGAAAACAAAGCCACTGGCAGGTGGAGAAGGCAGGGGTGGCTGGTGGGAGATTGAGGGGCCACCAGCTGGGCAGGCGGGTGAGAAGCGGCCGGCCGGAAAGCAGAAAGCCCAGTTGGCCAGGTGGGTGGGTGGGGAGAGAATAAGCCAGAAAGCGGCATGTGGGGGGAGTGAAGTGGCCAGCTGGCCAGAAAGCAGCAGAGTAAGGAGAAAAAGGCAACGTCGGGTGGGTGGGCTGGGAGCAGGCGGCTGGCTGGCTGCTGGAAATTGGTGGGTGGGCAGGAGGAAGCAGGCCGGCTTTCCGGCTGGCCTGCCAGCCCGAAAACGCAAGCCGGTGGGGGGGGGAGAAGCAGGCCGGGAGAAGCGGGCCGGGTGGCAGAGATGCAGATGCTCTGTGCCCGGCCCAGCTAGTAGTATTGGAATGCATGAATACCTTACAATCTATTCTATGAATTCTCAATACTGGGAAAACCTGACTTACATACCAAGACATAAAGAAATTA
Source organism: Hemicordylus capensis (assembly GCF_027244095.1). Lineage (NCBI taxonomy): Eukaryota > Metazoa > Chordata > Lepidosauria > Squamata > Cordylidae > Hemicordylus > Hemicordylus capensis. Next base: position 304,052,260 of record NC_069657.1, on the reverse strand, counting down.
GGACAGTAACAGACCACCAGCACTGCAGTGGGGATTTAAAGAAACCCCAAAACATACCCATGCTGCTGCAGGGGCAAATTTGTCCTGCTTCTACTACTGCACATTCACAGATTATGACAATACTTCCATTATTCCAAAAGGAAGTATCATTGCAACTTGCAATTGCACAGGAGTTGGTAGGAGCAGAACAGACCCACCTTCGCAGCACCACAGGTGTTTGGTTTTTTTTTAAATCTCTGCAGAAATGCAGGTGGATCTGTTACCATCCCACTTCTCTGTGTAATATGTTGCTTTGCCTAGATGGCTGGGCAATTTTCCTTCAGATTTTGCACCAACCACTATAATAAGCTCCATTTTGTGTGAGCTGGAAGTTTATTAAATGTTACTAGCAGCTCTTTGTCTAGCTCTGAAGCATTCAAAGTCATGTTTCAGAAATGTTGTGGAATCACAGTTATTTTGGGATTTCCCCTTAGCTCTGATGCTGAGGGAAAGGCCTGCCACTTAGGAACTCACAGGGAAGTGATACCAGTGTGCTAGAGGAAAGAGAAAGAGAAAGATTCACATGGGACAAGAAGGGAGAAAGAAAAAGCAAAGAACAAAGAATAAGGAAGCAATCTTTAGAAGCCCAGTGAATGCAATGCATTCTTCCCTTGAAGTCTTCATGGCTTCCTTAACTCCGCAAACAAAACCAGCCTGTTCTTCACCTTCTCCATACCACAGTTAATACTTCAAAGAGCAGTGTGCCTTTTTATCCTTTACCATTACATTCCAATACTGTTATCAAACATTTGAAATAATGGCTGGTGGTAACAATCAGCTGACTCACAGAAATGGCCTTTTTTTTTTTTTTTGCTGATGTGGCCATGTTGAATGGATCATCTGACATATTCACCATGAACTGAAGCTATAATTTTATATAATGCTGCTCAACCCTCATTAAGTTGGTTTGCCATGCTTTACAAAGCCGCAAGCTCTTCTCAAGGCAAATAACTTGTTTGCTTTGAGCAGGGAGCTGCAGTGGTTGAAAAGAAAAAGCAAGAGTTATGCAAATTATCCCTCAGAGATGTTAAATGAGTGATAAAATTTTGAACTAGAAAGGTTGGATATAAATATTCTCAATACATTAATAAATCAGGCCCAGTTGGCAAATTGGTGCAAAGAGAAGGCAAGTTCAATAGACCCATGAAAGGTCCAGCAAATGGTAACATGCTTCTGTAGAATTCAGACGAAAGAATTGTGGTATGCAAGGACAAAGCAGTGGAGTAGAACCAGGAATATTAATGGTTTATTGAAATAGATATTATGATATATTATTATATAAATAGGTACTAATATATTAAAATAAAACAAACAAATATTATTTACAGAGAGGCAAGTGCAGTCTGCCTTCAGTACTCTTGCTGCTGTTTGTTTGTTACTCCTGCCTCTACTCCAGGGATGAAATAAAAGTAACTAAAGCACCATTCAAAAGCTGGCCTGGATCAAGGAATAGATTAACCAAAAACACCACATCCCTCCTCCGCCACCCCCAAATAAAATAATAGTCACGTCAAAATACTAACAAAATTTGCAACATAAAATTATACACATAAAACAAGAGCACGGATCAAAAGTTGGTCCACAGATTCGTGACCAGCTACTGCTATGTAGTATAGTCCTGTAAATGGTTTGGAGCTCAACAATTGATCCTTTTTGGGTAACGTGAATAGCACAGCTTAGGATCACATAGGGCTGCAGACACTGGTGGATCAGGAGAGCTGGATGGGATGACATTGTCACTGGGCATGGAGTCATTGTCATGTGAGAGTGAAGCCTGGTGTGTGCTCTGCACTGGTTTGAAGTGAAATACATTTCTTGTGACTTTATGATTACCCTGCTGGGCTGTAATCATGTTACCTTTTATCTGCACTATTTGATATGCTGCAGGATAAAAGGGCAGTGACAGTTTGTTCCAAGGCTGAATGATTTTCATTAGAACCATGTCACCAACTTTCAATGGTAGTACAGTGGCTCACCTGCATTGATCAGTGTACTGTTTCATCATTCTCTTTGCATGTTTATCACATTGATGTAAAACAGTGTCCCGATAATGGCGCTTTCCAGACTAGCTGCTCAACAGCAGCAAAATGCCTCCATTCAGGCAAGTCACATTGAAAACGTAAAAAGCAGCAACTAACAACCCGAAAAAACAGCAACTTCCTTACACCAGATATACAATGTCCTAGCTCTATATCGCAGTGATTTAATTCAAGACAAGGTATTGGCAATGTGAATGGCACTCTGCTGTCTGTGTAGGGACTGCGGTGTCACAATGCAGGAAGTGTGAAAGGACACTTCTGAGATCAGACGTGACCCCGTTGCAGGGTCTAATTTGAAAAGTGCCATGGAGTGTCGAGTCAGTTTTGCCTGAACCTGTCTGCCAAACATAATGGTAGCTGGTGCTACACCAGCAGAGCAGTGGGGAGTGGACCTGTAGCTGTGGAGGAAATGAAATAATTCTTGTTTCAGATTGGCACCCTCTGCTGTGGCAATCTAGATCACTTTCTTGAGGTCCTTGTGAACCTCTCAACTTCACCGTTGGCCTGTGGCCAGTACAGTGTGAATTTTTCGATGTTTGAAGCCTAGATAGCCTGCAAATGGAGCAAACTGGGAGCTCTGAAAAGGCAGTCCATTGTCACTTTTGAAAACAGCTGGTATGCCATAGGAAGAGAAAATCTTATCCAATTGGGGGTTTGCAGTATTAGCTAGAGTGCTGGTAAGCATTTCCACCTCTGGAAAATGGCTATAATTATCAGTGATAACCAACAGATGCCCACCATTGGGGAGATCACAAAAATCAACGCTGCAAGCGATCCAAGCTAGTGGCCATCACTCACCACATCCATGGCAGAGAATTCCATAGATTAATCATGCACTGTGTGAAAAAGTACTTCCCTTTGTTGGTCCTAATTTCTTGGCAATCAATTTTCCAGAGGTTCCAGAGGCTTGTGATCAGTTATGATTGTGAAGGCACAGCCATAAATGTAGAAGTGAAAATGAGAACATGCCCAGACAATTGCAAGTGGCTCCTGCTTGAGAATTCGGTTGTTCTGTGAGTGAATGAGCTTTACTCGCACACACTATGGTAGAAATATGGCCATGTTGATCTACTTGTGTGAGGACTGCACCCAGGCCATCAGGGCTAGTGTCCACCAAAAGTTCAGTCCATTTGTTGGGGTCAAAGTATGACATGATAAAATCACTTGCAAAGGCATTCTTGAGCTCTGTGAAAGCAGTTTGATGTTCAGCCAGCCATTCCCATGGTTGATTTTTATGGTTAAGATCCCTGAGAGGCTAGGAAAATGTGGCAAGCCGCAGAATGAATCTGCCACAATAAATTGAAAGGCCCCAAAGGCTATAAATTTCAGTGGGAGTAGTGGGTTCATCAGCATTGTGTATTGCCATTACTTTTTGGGGATCAGCAAAGATACAGTCTTTTGAAAACATACAGAATATCCAAAGCACTCCAAAGTGGGTTTTTTTTAAAAAAAAATCACATTTGCTCTGGTTAAGAGTCAGATTCTCCTCCTACAGTCACTGTAAGATTACAGTAAGATGAGAGTCATGCACCTCTTCTGTGGTGCCAAACACCAAAACATCATCACTGACATTGAGCACACCTGGGAGTCCAGCTAGAATACGAATGGTATTCTGAAATATTTCAGCAGAAGAACAAATACCAAACCTGAGGCATTTGTAGTGGTGAAAGCCCACATGAGTTGAAAATGTCATGGTATATCTGGAATTGGGGTGGATTTCAGGTTGATGGTAACCTGCAGTAAGATCAAGCTTGGAGAAAAACTTGGTTCCATTAACTCATTTATTTACCATCAATGACCAAATAATTGGTTCCATTAAGATCAGCAGTGATGTCATCCACAGTGGGAGTAATGTGTCTCTTGTACTTGATAGCTAGATTGGGGAGGTGCATATCCACACATATCCTGATTTGGCCCAGCTGTTTCAGTTTGGGGGCAACAACTATGGGGGAGACCCGTGGGGTAGGGCCATCCAAGCACTCAATGATACCAAGTTCCTCTACGTGTCTCAACTCTTCTTCAACCATTTTCCTAATGGAAAGGAATATGTCTGAGTGGCAGGGCAACTGGTTGAACAGTTTCATCAATGTGAAGTTTTATTTGCTTCCTTTTCAACTTTCCGATACCTTGAAACATGTGCTCATACTGGTGGAGGTTTAAAGAAAGTGAATCAGGGAGTATAGTCTGGAGCATTGTGATGAGTCCCAAGACGTTGGCCATGTCATTTGTGATCAAGCTAACACCACTAAGCGTAACATACATGGGATGTATAACAGATGTGTCCTGGAAGATCAAATGTGCATGGAACATGCCACCCAGAGGCAATGGAACTGGAGTTGCATAGGGGTACATTTTCATGGTTGAGTGCAACAGCAGCAATTTCTGAGGAAGTGCATCATAGTCAAATAACACCACCAATGCTGGATGAGGCCCAAAGCCCAACTAATCCAACATCCTGTTTTGCCCAGTGGTCCACCAGATGCCATTAGAAGCCCACAGGCAGGAGCTAAGGGTATGCCCTCTCTCCTGCTGTTACTCCCCTGCAAATGGTATTCAGAAGCATCTTGCCTCTGAAGCTGGAGGTGGCCTATAGCCACCAGACTAGTAGCCATTTATAGACCTGTCCTCCATGAATTTGTCTAAGCCTCTTTTAAAGTGATGCAAGCTAGTGGCCATCACCACATCCCATGGCAGAGAATTCCATAGATTAATCATGCACTGTGTGAAAAAGTACTTCCTTTTGCTGGTCCTAGTTTCTTGGCAATCAATTTCATGGGATAACTCCTTGTTATAGTGTTATGTGAGAGGGAGAAAAAATTCTCTCTATCCACTTTCTCCACTCCATGCATGATTTTACAGACCTCTATCATGTCTCCCTGCAGTTGTCTTTTTTCTAAACTAAAAAGTCCCAGGTGTTGTAGCCTTGCCTCATAAGGAAGGTGCTCTAGGCCCCTGATCATCTTGATTGCCCTCTTCTGCAACTTTTCCAGTTCTACAATGTCCTTCTTTAGGTGTTGTGACCAGAATTGTATGCAGTACACCAGGTGTGGCTGCACCATAGTTTTGTATAAGAGCATTATAATATTAGCTGTTTTATTTTCAGTCCCCTTCCTAATGATCCCTAGCATAGAATTGGCCTTTTTCACAGCTGCTGCACATTGAGTTGACACTTTCAATGAGCTGTCCACCACAACCCCAAGATCCATCTCCTAAGTCAGTCACTGACAGCTCAGATCCCAGCAGCATATAAGCTGGGTTTTTTTGCCCCAATATGCAAAACCTTACACTTGCTAACACTGAACTGCATTTGCCATTATGTGTCACCCACTCCCCCAGTTTGGACAGATCCTTTTGGAGCCCCTCACAATCTCTTTTGGATTTCACTACACTAAATAGCTTGGTGTCATCTGCAAATTTGGCCACTTCACTGCTTACCCCAACTTCTAGATCATTTATGAATAAATGAGGGGAAAAAAACTGGTCCCAGTACAGATCCCTGGGGGACCCCAATTCCCTCCACTGTGAAAATTCTCCATTTATACCTACCCTCTGTTTCCTGTCCTTCAACCAGTTACCAATCTACCATGTACTTGCTCCCTTATCCCATGACTGCTAAGTTTTCTCAAGAGTATTTGATGAGGAACTTTGTCGAAAGCTTTTTGGTATACTCTGTCAACTGGATCACCTTTATCCACACACCTATTGACACTCTCAAATAACTCCAAAAGGTTAGTGAGGCAAGATTTACCTTTGCAAAAGCCATGCTGGTTCTTCCCTGGCAGGGCCTGTTCTTCTATGTGCTTTATAATTTTATCCTTGATAATGATTTCCATCAATTTATGATGGCCCACACTGGGTCATCACATTTATAGTTACACCTGTATCAATTAAAACACAAACTTGTCTCCTTCTATTAAAACATAGTGATGACCCTTATGGCCAGAAGCAGGTGGGGCTGGAGAACAGACAGTATAAATGTATAAGTTACCTTCCTCTGGAAGATCAGCCTGAAAAGTTAACTCCTGCTAACTTGGCAAAGAGGCACCTTTTAACATGGCGATTCTCTTTATTTAGCAGGGGGAGAGTAACTGGCCCTATCCACCCCCAGCACAGCATCCCTCCAGTGACTGTTGCTGGTGTATATCTTATGTTTCTTTTTAGATTGTGAGAACTTTGGGGTCAGGGTTCCATCTTATTTGTTTGTTATTTCTCTGTGTAAACCTCCCTGAGCCATTTTTGGAAGGGTGGTATAGAAATCAATCAATCAATCAAATAAATAATAAAAGCATTTATGTGCCCATGACCCTGCCTGTGAGGACACGAGGTAATCTGTTAGGACCTGCATACTCTTGCATAGTGGTTCTTTTTCCCAAAGGCATGGCAAGCTGTGCCCCTGGCAGGGCAAACATCTTTGTGGGGTAAGATCAACCACAGTAGTAAGAACATTGTTGGGCCATCTGCTCAGGCACACGCTTCTTGGTCCAAGATGGATGGGTAGCTCAGGAAAGTGTTAGCTGCTTGCAACTGGGGTTTCTCTGAAGCTTTTGTACCATTTCCATATGTGGGGCATGGCTGCCTTGAACAGAGGGGCATGTTGGTTCAGATACTTCATTTGCTTGAGCAGTGTCCAATTTTATGGTGCGGGTCATCTGGGGTTCATGCAGAATTTGTTGCCAAAGCTTGAGGATCAAGCTTATATTATCTGTGTCCTTATCTCATTGTGTGTGTTTGTGAATGCACAGGACAGTGCAAGATGATGAAGACAGGTGTGATACGCATCAGTATTTTCTCCTTCCTTCTGATGTGCTTGCCAGAACATGTACTGCTCAAAGTCTATGTTTCTGCAGAACTCAAAATACTTGGTGAGTGCTAGCTTTGCTTTTTCTTCATCATCATCTTCAGGATCAGGTAATGTTTTGAAAATCTGGTGAATTTAACTGCCTGCAAAATGTAACAGCATTGCCTGCTTGGGTGGTGGGGTCATTTTCCTTTATCACAAGAAATAGATTTTCCAGTCTTTCAAGTCATTGGTCCCATCTAGGTCCCAATGTAGTGTGGGAGTCATGAACAGCAAATTCAGGAAAAGCAGGAAGCATACAAGAGAACCTCATTAATCACGGGTCCAGCACCCGCAGCTTGGCGTATCCATGGTTGGGTAATGGACACCTGACCTCAGTATATGCGGAGGGCAGCAAAAAAAGGTTAAACCCATGTATCGGCAAACCGGGGGGTGGCCGGAAATGCAATTTCAACTGCATGGGCCATTTTATGGCTCATTTCTTCAGAAAAGGGGGCAAAAAGCTATTTTCAGCTGATTTTCTACTCTTAGGGTGCATCTTCAGACTCCTTGCAGCATGGAGCATGGTAGGACACTTTATTTGGGCCATTTGGGGGATGATTTGGGGCAGTGCAGGAACCTAACCCCCCAATTTTCATTCACTTTAATGCCCTGTTATTCACAGATTCACTATCTCCACCCCACATAGAATGGAACCCCTGCATATAACAGGGTTCTCCTGTATTGATAACAACAAAGGCAGACACTCATAAAACAGGAAGAGGAACCAGTCATTGATGGGAAAGTATGCTGTGCCACTAAATAAAAGCAGCTCTCAAAATGACTGCCACTCCTCTCCTTCAGGCAGAGCTAAGGGACTATACAGTAGAGAAGATGGCTGCTACACGCAAAAGCAAGGTACTACAAAAAGCCTGTTTTACACAGTCTGTTAACTCTATGCATCAGGTGTGAAAGGACACCCTGAGTCTCCATATAAGTGGAAGATTTTAAAGACAGTTAGATAAGCACCTGCTTTAGTTCTCATTCAGGACCAGTGGATAGACAACATGGCAATTAAGGACACTTCTAGGTCTAAATTCTATAATTATCCTTGTATTTTGATGGGTACCAGTTTACAACACTATATAAATTGGATCCAGATAACAGTAATGCTCAGTCATTTCCCTTCCAGATGTTTGAATTTAGCAAATTGGAACAGTGAGCTGAAGGCACAGGGCTTTAGGCCTTTGTTCTGGTTGCAGACAGAGGTCTGGTATGAAGGCTATCCAGCTTGTAGGCATTCCCTTGTTGCATTCATGTTGACTGAACCAGACTGCTTCCAGAATTACTGAAAGCATGTGCCATTGCCTCTCATAGTAAGATGGGGGTGGGTGGGGAACACCGCACTTCAAAATGAAACTAGGATAACAAAAGAAAAATTGAGTTGTATGTATCTTCCCTTGCATCATCTAGCTTAAGTCTGCATATCTGACTTAACCTCTCAATCCTTCCTCCTTTTCCACTTTACTTTTCTTTAACATTGATACCAACATAAGGTTGGGTCTCTGTGCAGAATTTAGATTCTGGAGGGCCCATGGATCACCAGAATGATTTGATAGAATCAGCCTTAGTGGATATCAACCAAAGAAAACAAGAGAAGAAAAGGTGAAGGTGCCCTTAATGTTCAGGAAATTAGGTCAATTTTTAATCATATTTGAAGTTCAATTTCCAATCTGATATTTCTGTAGCAGAAGAATTTGGAGCACCTTACAAAAAGAGAAACCAACCCATTCCCTTTTCTTTTTAAAGGCAAGTACAGAAACAGTCTCTTCTGTCAGCATTTGACAAATGGCATACTTTCACAGGATGCATTTTAAAGACATCAACATTTTCTGTGGCTTTGGCAGACAGTTACTATTGTTATTTAGAGAGCAGCAGATGCTGTGCAAGATTACAACAATGTCAGGTGTGTGATGGACTGGTGAGCATGCAGGTAAATCATGTGTAGTTTCACAATCTCCTCCTCCCTAATATAATTGCCAAAAACACTGTTCTACCACTGTGAGTCTCCGTTAATATTTTCAATGGTTTTATTTATTACATGTTATCCTGCACTTCCTCCAAAAAATTCATGGCTGCATGCATGGCTCTCCCTTGCTACCCTTTTATACTAACACTAAACCTGTGGGTTAGACTATCCTAGGAGATAGTGACTGGCCCAATGTTATCCAGTGAGCTTCATGGTAGAATCGGGGTTTGAACTTCAGTCTCAGTTTAGTATATTAGCCATGACACCACACTGGCTGACAATAATCTTTAATGGGGGTTTCCTGGGTTGTGTTTATTATATTTGAAAGACATTGCTTCTTGATGAAAAGGAACAAAACATTAGTCATTAAAATAAGGTAAAGATCCACACATCACCCATGTTGGGTGTACCTGTTGGCTTACATTTGTCAAAGGTCAACTGCTTTTGCATGGCCTAGAGCAGGCCTTTATGTGATGTGTGAGCTAACTAGCAATGTGATTTGTGAGCAGGCCTTTATGTGATGTGTGAGCTAACTAGCAATCTGAGCTAACTAGCAATGTGTGAAACTAGTCATTGTGTAAGGAAATCTGAGAGGGTCATAGCAAATCTCACTTCTGATTTGTTTCAAATACTCATAACTGCAGCAATCTACCAATGAGTTCATTAGAAAACCAAACCATTCATTTTGGTTTAAATGGTTGTAGAGCTCTATAAAAGTGTATGCACAGATTAAAAAATAGGCTGAATGCATCAGTAATCTCTGAAACTGAAAACTTCAACAAGAGATCTATTGGAAAGGAGATGAAAGAAAACATTGCCTTCAGCCTAGTAAGAAAACTGATTGTCTAGGCAGCAAGGATGCAGTGTTGTTCCTAACATCTGTTAGGATGTAAAGATTTATATATTACCTGCTTAGGTTTTACTATCTTCTTTTGTGGTGTGTGTGGGGGGGGGATCAGTTCTTGTAGTTAAATATCTACCACCTTAAGTGGCGCAGCGGGGAAATACTTAACTAACAAGCAGAAGGTTGCTGGTACAAATCCCTGCTGGTATGTTTCCCCAGACTATGGGAAACACCTATATTGGGCAGCAGCGATATAGGAAGATGCTGAAAGGCATCATCTCAAACTGCATGCCAGAAGGCAATGGCAAACCCCTCCTGTATTCTACCAAAGAAAACCACAGGGCTCTATGGGCACCAGGAGTCGAAATCGACTTGACGGCACACTTTTAGTTAAATATCTAGCTGATACGTTTCTAAGGCTAGAATCCTAGACACACGTACTTGGGAGTGAGCCCATTGAACACAGGAGGATTTGCTTCCAAGTAAGCATGAAGGAAATTGTGATACATACGTCTATTTTCTCAACTAGAAATCAAATCATTATTTTAAATTTTTACCTTTTCATTTAAGACAAATGCCTTCTTTCCTTCCTCTAACAAAACACACAACATATTCACATCCAGTGTGCCCTGAAAGCAAGGAGTTAATGCAGTTTTTCCTTTTATATTTTGTTTCAACTTTTATGTTCTTATGATGTTACACATACCATTATTAAACACTGAAAAAAATCAATAGTCCACTTTAAAACAGGCACACTAGAGGCCAAGTTCTTTACTAGAAAGATATCATTGATTTTATACAGGTTGGATTCCATCCCACCCCCTCCAATAGACTATTTGAGTCTGGATATTTGCTACTGTAGCTGAAATCAATTCCTGCAAGCTGATAAAAACTCAACTTTTTATCATTCTCAGAACAAAAATGAAGTGGTGCAAGTTAATAATTGTACTCTCATTTTGAAGAAATGTATTGATTATATACAAATAGTAATTTGTATGTGCTGCCAGACTCCTCCTGAATGCTACTCTAACTTTTGGTTAACAAGAATATTCTACTATTTCATCTCTTTTAGAGCCTTCTTGTGCAGAAAAACCCTTCGTGCATGCATTGCACTATAGCAATGCTCCTACCTTTGCAAAATTTTACTACTGCACTTAAAACATCCACTTCACAGAGCAATCATGTTGTCACAGCTACACTGATCTTACATTGCTATTGGTTACAGTAATATGTAAACTGTAAAAGAGAGACATAATCTCCAAACATTTGAAAGACACGTGATGTATACTTCCTTGGGATACACTTCTGGTTATGGCTTGCATGGCATGACACACAGAGACACACTTTTCTTCATTTTACAGGTTTACCACCAAAAAAATTGATATGACACTGGCTTGGCTGTGGGAAACATGTCTGCGATGGCTAATGACCATAGTAAAGTTACATGCCACTGTCAGTGTAAGAATTATCCTGCTTTACTGGATATCTAATATAGCAGCATTGGTGATGGCTGACTCTTTGCCTTCAGAGAATGACAGAAAGGAGTCTACACACATGAACCCTGACTAATTCCATTTCCATAACCATTCCCTCCAACATCTTTGCTTTGCTTCATTCTCCCTGTTGCAATTTTGTGAAAGACAATGGGCCTGCTGCTTTTGCAGGGTATTCCTGTGCTCCTGAGAAGTGGTATGCAGAAGTGCCTGCTTGTAAAACTATAGTTATTGTTATTTGGGGTACTTATGATTTCTATTCTCCACTTTCAAGTTTACCATTGACATTGTTGGCCAAGATCATTTGTTATTGACATTGCTGCTCATTGATGAAAGGAGACAAATACCAAAATGTCGTGACAACAGGTGCAACTTGGCAGTAGGAGATTCCTGCTGCTGCCTGCTTTATCTTTAATGATTTAGGACAGGATGAAGGTGGATGTATGGGTGAAGGCAACCAGAACCACTAAATATTAGGCTTGTGTAGGAAATAAATAGAGGTGAGTAGGAATCACTGGATGAACAGGGGAGAAGGACATCACCAAGTGTTTTATAGCTGCTTCCCTCACAAACACAAAATAATCTTACATAGATTTAACTAAGAGTCTCAACAAAAAGACCTTCTATTGCACAAAGAAAAACTAAACATTGGTAAAGATAAAACCATTAGACATTTTGGTTTGACACACCATCCTCAGTTAAGTAAAAACAAATGAGCACAGATGAAAACCTTGTTTCCCCAGCTGTTAAATTCCTTAGACATGATCACACACAATGCCCTGGGGGGCAGAGAAATAATGGGGGGGGCAGGGGAAGAGAAGGGGGAACACCTGATTCTTTTCAGAGGCTAATAAACTTCATGGCATCAGCCAGTGCCTCCCAAGTATTAATGTCAGGTCTCAATTTCTCGATAAATAATGCTTCCTTGATTTTCTTTCTTTGTAGGTTCCTTTCAATCCCCCAAAAAGATATTTTAGTGGGCACCACTTGGCCTTCATGCTTAATCCTCATATGCAATGACCAGGGTTTCGTTCTCTTTGCACAATGCCTCATATCTGCTAGATTGTATGCTAGGAGATGTGATGCACAAGATTGTGAAATTTGTGAATGGGGGAAGGAAAGTGTGGAAAGAAAGGTACAATATATAAAATTCAATGCTTAGGTTGCACTTCATTCTATATTGGGGAATCTGGCAGGTCATTGAAAGATAGATATAAAGAAGATTTAGCCAAATCAGGTGTTCTTTCCCTGCTCATCATCTCTCCTCCAGCTAAGGAACTGTGTGTGTAATTAGTTCTAAGGAATTTAAAAGCTGGGGAACTGCGGTTTTCATCTGTGCGCATTTGTTTTTACTTAACTGAGGATGGTGTGTAACATTGAAACCTCTTATGGTTTTATGTTTACCAACTTCTAGTTTTTCTTTGTGCAATAAAAGGTCTTTTTGTTGAGAGTTTGGAGTTAAAATGTGCATTGCATCGCTGACATATCAACTTATTTAACTAAGAGTTTATTCATAAACAACTCCATTTTCTCCTTCTCCTTTCCGACTCCATCCTGCACACTCTCTACAGGATCCCCACTGGGACAAACCTCTAAATAACAAAACATAAAAGATACTGGATAGAACACCAAGCTTGTGGGAGTTAGTGAGCCATCTCTGTAATAATGATGTTTACTCATTTCACCATGTAAAGTAGCTGTTAACAATAAGATTCCCTCCACCTAATTCAATTACAGGCAACACCCAGGGCAAAGTTAAAAGTAAGCATCAATGCTTCAAGCCGTCTTGTTGCCAAGATAGACATCCAACAGAATAATACCTTCAAGAAGACTACTTCTGAATATTGCAAAAATGAGAGCTATTACTCAGAAAAGATGGGGGACAAACTGATATTTTAAAAAGAGCTGTCACCACATGGCCATTCACAATAACCTTACTCTGAGAGATGTTCCACACAGATGTTAACTCACATTAATAACCAGCCTCAGACATCTGTTCAAACAAAGCAGATGGTAATAGGAAAATTGCATACAGAAATTGCAGTGTGTGGGATCACATCCAGGATGGTTTTCCCATTCTATCCACAGTCCCAACTTGCCTTGTGTTAATAATGTATCTTCCTCCTCTTTCCCTTTGCATCTGAATTTAGGGGGGCAAATGAAATAGGGCAGGTCCTCCTTTCCATCTCCGGTTTACCCTATTACATGCCAATATCGCCTGATACTGCAAAGATGGAGAAAAGCAAGTGCTCTGCAAGCTGCACATTAGATTGTTGTATATTACAACAGTTGGAACATTGCACTATGCCATTCAAGTTCTATGAAAATAATAGTAATGTTGATTTGTCTGCACAACTTGATTGACAGCAAATAAGTATATCTTCCAGTCAATCTCCTAGAATGCAATAGTTTTTGTGATCTGCTCTGTGAAGTCAATAGGATATGCCTCAATGTACTTAAATAAGAAAAAACGGTTTCATTCCTGAATGATATCAACCCAAATGTTACATATGTGGCAATGAGCACAATGATGAAAACATAGCATTATAGATCTCAGCATGCAAAAACCCATCGCTGGCTAAAAATACCAATTTAACCTTCAACAAATGGTGGGGAGGCTAGACACTGATACCTAGGACAGCTCAACTGGCCTCAATATTCATTACCTCCACAGAAATTGACTTTCACCACTTAGCCATAGAGGGAACTGAGAGCCTGAAACACTAGCAACCCAAACTTTGCCCCATCTGTTCATTTCAGTTTTTACAACAGTTGTTAAACAGTTATTTTACTGTTTTAACACTCAGTCAAACTCAGTCATTAAACTCAATTAAATACAACCTTTGTATGTCCAAGTAGTAGTGTTTAGGCTACTGGCCAATGCAAATTAAGTTATTCCACATTAGAGTGCATTCGATTATGCTTATCTAATGCAACAAATACAATTTTCAAGAGTAGCATGGAACATCCACTGATTAAAGAGAATGGACTGGTTTTGTGGGGGGAAATGCAATTAAATGCAGAAATAATTATTGCTTTTTACAATAAATAATTATTTGATATCCACCAATGGTAAAAAAGATGTGAAAGTCATAATAGTTTTAAAGGTATGAATGTCGCCACAAATTCAAAATATTTTTTCCACAAATTTTTATGTAGGGGGATTGGTGAGTCTGTATTGACACTCAGGAATCCCAGGTTTCAATTGTAAGCCCTATTCCATAACTACAGGAAAAGGAATTTCCCCCTTGTTTCTATCTATTTCATCTGTCTTCATTATTTTGTCACCATTTAGAATTAGTCTATATGTTAAAAGAGGGAAGATTAGAACGTGCTTCAGCAAATTCATCTGGAGACTAATACAGAAAATGCATAGTGACAGGTTTTCACCATTTGCTCTGACAACAAAAGCAAAGACACTGTGACTGCAACGCTCTGGGGGTGGGGATCAATTTTTTATCACAGACTGTTAACATTACTATTGCACTGCTTTGCATCTTCCATTGTAAACCTATATCACAGTATACTCAATTGCGATAGAGAACCCCCCCTTTTGGATACATTTTGATACAGTGTCTTTCTAGCAACTGACCCCAAGTCACCATCCAGTACACAGCAGTGGCCCAGAGAGCAATTCACAGTGAATGTTCTCTTTTTGTTGCGGATGCCGTTTTAAAATTGTATAAATAGTTGTTTCAACTTTAATTGTTGTGAGCTCCTGCAAGGAAGGTATCTCACTCTGTGGAACAGGAAGTTGAGATATAGATATTTTAATTAATAAACAGTGGCTGACATAATGCACAATGCAACACCATCAGAAACAATGGAAGTAGTGTGGTGCCACTGCAGGGATGCAGTTTTAGGTGGCTGTGCAACTGCTCATATGAGAGACATTGCCAGGGCTGCCTGTCACATGTGCAGCAGTGCTGGGTGATGGGCAATGTTGTCAGTGCAGTTGTGCATCAATTGTCAGCCAGTCTCTTAAAACACAAGGCATTTCTGACCACATCCAGCTAATTCACAATTTTGAAGGACCACCAGTGACCTGATTATTATTCCTTTCCTCCACCATTTGCCTTTAGCACTCTAGATATTTAGTTAACAGACTAAGGCCAGCTTCAGACATACACATTAACAGCAGTTAACACTAACCAGAGTTAAAACTACAAACTCCTTACATGCCGCAGACATACAACGAACCGCCATTAGCCTAACTGGAGTAGAGGGAGAGGGGAGCCCTTCTCTGCCGCTCAGTCTCCCAGTCCGATCCCAGCCAGACTGCGGGCAGAGCATCACTGTGTCAGCTGTTAGGCCGTATGCAGGTCTGCAGGCGCAGCAATGGACAGAAGAGGGGAACTCCCCTGCTCTCTGGACAACCCCTGGAGAGCAGGGATTCCCTTCCAGGGTGCTGAAAAGGGTGCACCTGTGCACATGGACATGCAGGCAGGAAAGGGGCATGGTATCACAGCAACTTGCCCATGGTACCCAAGACTAGGAATGTGTTCCTTGGGATAGCAGTATCTGCAGCAAGCCAGAAACCATCCTCACGCTATCAGTTCTGCTGTTTCCAGGCAATACTGTTCTCCACTCTGATGGTCCATCTCATGAGCTGTCCGAGGGTTTCCCCATCACTTTCATGCCTGGTCACTGGACCCTGGATGATGGTTTCCTTGAAAAAGGATCTTAGCTGACCCACGATAGTCCTCAGTGACTTGTCCAGCTCATAAGCTAGCCTCCAGGGGCATCTAACCCGCAACAGGGAAGGGACTGGGGCTCCCTTCCACACCCTTTAAGTATGAAAAAAAGAATTTGGCTGCTCTGGAATCCCTTCGGGGGGGGGTCTGCCTTTCAGAGCCTGCCCATAGCACCCCCACAAAAACTAATCGGAAGGACTGTGTGGTCAGTGGAGCGGACCCTTCCAGTCATTTGAAATTCCTGGGCCAGGGCCGGCATTGTGGCGAATGTAGTTCTAGAGGTGTGGAGCTTCCTGGGAGTAGAGCGCCCCAATTTCCAGCCACCTTGGGACAGTTACGTTGCACATTGAGGGCCACAGGTAGGAGTACACATCTCCACATTAGTGGGTGGGTTGGCTGGGTGCAGGGTTTGACAGCAGTTTGGCGGCGGTCACCAAGACCAGGACAGCACTTGCCCAAGTGCCAGTCCCTGCAGCTTTCCCACATGGAGCATCCTCCTTCACTCCCCTTAGTCTGCCACTCTCATGAGAGAGTGGTCCATGGGGTTATGGGCTAAAGTTGCAGCATGCAATGAGAGCACCCGCTTGTACAACACAAATAGCATCATGTAAATTTTCAATTAGTGCCCAACAGATGGTTCTTCTCAAGAGTAAGACTTAAGGAGCAAACATCCCACCCTTTCTTTGTGAACAATAGAATTTCCCTGCTTGGGTCTGTCTCTAGGCTTCCCCCTCGTTCCCCTACTAGTGCTTCAAATTGGGGTGTTTGTGCTTGTGGACACCCATGACTGCGCCCAAGTGGCTTGACGGGATGGCGGGTCCAGGATGGGGTGTGCTGAATTCCCTGTAGCCTGGCAACTCCATAGGTGTGCAGCTGGTTTTCCGAGCGGCTGCCAGCAACAAGTGCCAAAAGCATGGAGCGGCCATGTCCTCAGGTGGGTCTGCGCCACTACCTCTATGAATGGAAATGGGTACTTAACTGAGGT
The DNA here is from genome assembly GCF_027244095.1 of Hemicordylus capensis. NCBI lineage: Eukaryota > Metazoa > Chordata > Lepidosauria > Squamata > Cordylidae > Hemicordylus > Hemicordylus capensis. The sequence continues at coordinate 304,035,360 of NC_069657.1, read as the reverse complement.
TAGGAATGAGTCTGTTTGGGGGCATAATGCATCGGTGGCAAAACTGTAGTTATCGGCAGCGAACCTTGGGGAAAACCTCAGATCTCAATTGGAGTTTGTCGGGGCAAACTGGAGTTTACTTTTGAGGCTTAACCACAGTTTTGTGCATTCGGGCATACTACAGTTATAAACTCTGGTAGCTTTAACTGCAATTAAACTGTATGTGTGAACCAGGCCTAAATATCCAGAATTAGGGTCAAAGCTAACTCCTATCAGCTAGTTCCAAATTTGCAAATGAGACCCCAAAACGTAATTGTCAGGAATCCCCAAATAATATTCTGCTTCCTAAAACATTCTGGGGGGGGAGGGCTTTTGCTATGGGTGGGTTGGCGGGGGCTGGCATCATCCATCCTGAGGAAAGGCTGTCACTCACATATTTCATACTGAAATGTGATGGCAGCTGATTTTCTAAGACTTTCCAAATCTTAGTACTGGCTCAGCAAACTACCAACAACACAGAACCAGAGTAGAAAAATAAGAATTATACTTCTCTTTTGGTTATGTTTCCAAGTTGCCTATATCTACTGATGCTTTTACCTCTTTAAAGCTATCATTTTAAAAATACCTTCAAATGCTCTCTCAAATGCTATATATGGTTCTGCAAACTCATTTGCAATGCTCCAACATTGGATTGTAGATCCTTAAGAAATATTAACTATTAATATTAACCTGGAAAGACCCCCATACATAGTGTGGTATCATTAGCTGCACTTAGGGCATACCCTTCTACACAATCTCTCTACAAGCAAACCCTGCTTTGGAGCAGGAGCAATCTATAGGAGTTTGGTACTGCAAAGAAACATACAGAGCATGAGATTTTTAGTCCGAACTTGGAAGTGTTAAGGGGATGTTCAAACTCCCTCAGGTGATCAGGTTTGTCACCTATTTTCGTTTGTTGATTTCTTTTCACATCCAGATACACTTCAGCCAATTCTGCTTTCAGCTTTGTTCCATCTGTCAGGGGCAATCTTTGACAGAGCCAAACATTATAAGAAGCACTGAATGCTAACGCCAGTCAATGATTTTTTACAATGCTTTGGACAAAACACAAGAGACGTGTTGATTTTGTTTCTGAAACCAGAAAACTATTAGTATTAGTGGTTGCACATTTTTCAAAGTCTGCCTTAGAGTGAAGGAAAACTGAACATAAATAGTGCAGCCAGAGTGGCAGGAGCAGCTGAAGTCATGACCCAAAGTTCAAATAAAATACAGTTGTAAGACATAGGGACATTCTGGCACAGCTGCTGAGGAAGTACTTAAAATTATTAAAAGGATAACAGAGAATTATTTGACAATAAAAATATGTTTAACACAGTATTATTTAAAAATAAAAGTATGTTTTCCAGAAACAGAGCTTTCACTCATCTTACAACTATCACCAAAACAGATGTTGTCTCTTAATTTTCCTTTTCTATTGCATTATTTGTATTCCTAAATAAACAGATTCTGATCTATTGTATGCTGTATTCCATATATGTGAAAACTGCCTGTTCCACCAGTGTCCTGATACAGATCATCTTCCCATATATATTATTTTACTGGGGGAGGGGCAGGGGCACTAATGCTTAAAATGATGTGTTCTTAGATGATACAAATCTAAACTAAGTCCTCCCTATAGTCAATGAACAAGAAAGTATGAGAAAGGCAAACAGACTGTCAGTGAGAAGCCTTAAATCTGCAAGTATACTAATTAAGGGTCCTAAAGGCAATTATTTTGACTTTAGACCAGTAACTGCAAAACATTAGACAATTGCACATGCTGATCCCAATAACATAGAATATCAGCAAAAGTACATTTTGCATAAGCTACAGTTTGCACTCTGGTAAGCATAGTAGCCAACTCCCTGATTCTAATGATGCATGTCAATATGTCAGTACAAGTCAGTCTTCAATAGTTCAGATTGGCTTGAACTGTCATATCTACAGTAAATGTGAAACAATTGAAATAGATCTTGGACTGTTATGCTACCAGCCCTTTCATTGCCATAACTGCTTCGCACAATTCATTAACCACATCAATCAAAGCCAACACAGCTGTTTTTTGGTCATCAAAAGGTCTTTAAAATAAAACTTGTAATTTTATTTTAAAAAACTGTCTGACTCCCATGTCTTACACCAAAATCACTCCCTCTCCTAGCTATTTCTGCTGAGCATAATAATTTGGCATGTTACTCCTGTAAAGAGAGTAAAGAGTCACTCCACAAGCATCACATGTTCATCTGCAGGAGTGCATGAAGTTGCTGCTAGCAAGCTTGTAGCCCAATACAGGGGCACAAATTCAACTGCAGCTGATCATGGGTGCCAACTGGTGTCATAGGCCCCTTTTGAAACATAGGCCCCTTTTGAAACAAGATATCACATGGGAGTGGGACCCAACAAGCATCTCAACTGGTAATGGGAATCTGTCTCCTGATGATTGCAGCTGCAATTGCTTCCACAGCATTGGCCCATGTGCCAATGGCTCAATAAACCAAATATTTCATGAGCAATTGGCCTAATCATCCAAATCACCCATAGGCATAATTCATGCATTTGCCAGGATGAGGCTGCGATTCTGGCTCGGGCCGTGATGTTTCACCAGCAGCCTGTGCTCTCAACTCTACCCAATGGGCAGTTTCCAGATATTTTGTCAAGCACAATACTGGTGGTGGAAACTCCTTCTGTGAATGAAAGAGCTTACACCAATTGAGCACTAGTCCAGATATTGTTCACTTATTTGACAGTGTGATCATTCATGAGATGAAGCCATTAACAAGAGTAAATCTTTATATAGTTTTGGTTTCTGTACTGTGCAAATAGAGGTGGTGGGAGCAGACACAAAGAGAAAAATTGGCCTCCTCTTTTGGACCCCTCAATCTGACATCTGGCTCTAAACTTTGAAAATCAGCTGGGCCAGTTAAAATATATACTGTATCTGCATTTCATTCTTGTGCGTGTCTTGGACACCCTTGTTGAAGGGCAGGAGGATATAAATTTCTTTATAAATAAATAAAATAAATATAATACGGTCAGTTGGCAACCCTGTTTGCAAATATACAGCAAAGTCCACATCCTCTAATACTGGTTGTCAGTATCTCTCCCCCCACCCCCCAGCTAGACTTAAGATGAAATATTATCAGTGTACATAAATCCAATAAAAACTGTAATTCTCACATTTTTGACTATCCTGAACACCACATGCTTTGCAGTGAAATTCTCTGTTGCTATCTTTTCAAAAAGCAGAAGTTTTGTATATGAAATAATGAGGGCTGGCTCTCTTGTGAAGTTGGGAGTTATTAGACTAGCATTTAACACCATCAAACAAAATCAGCTTTCAAAATTCAATATTATTTACCTTTTCACCTGCTTCACCTTTATCCCCCTTAAAGCCATGTTCGCCCTGTATTTGAGAGAAATTGAAAAAAGTCAATAGCATAAAGGATTTCAAAAAACAATTACAACATACTAAAGCAAAGCATGCTCCTTCACATGTTTATGTTTTTGCTTTATGCTTTCATACCAGAACAAACCCCACATCACACTTACATACTTTGCATGCTATATATTCTATCCTGTAAGATTTAATACTAAAATAGAAAGTTTGAAATATCTTGCTAAAATTAAGTAATCTGCTTCATGGGAAATTTCCTACATGTAGATATTTTTTGTTCTTTATGTACATGATTTATTACATATTTATGTTAGTTTCCCAACTTCTACAAATTCCATTTTCTCATTAATTTCATAACTATTCAGTTCTCCAAGTATGATATTTAAAATCCATCTTCATAAAAAGTGTCAACTAAAAGACTCATTCACATAATTTATACCACTTTATTCATTCCCCTGCCCCCCACTAAATCTCCATGTACCCTTTAGCTACTACCTATAAGCTCTGTTAGAAACAAGAAGCTTCCACCATTTGGCTTAAATGAATGAATACAAAAACTACCAGTCTCTCACTTTCGCTTTCTTAGGCATTACCATTTGCTATGTAAAACTTCCAGACCTAAACACTAGCATCTGTGCAAATAAGTCATGTAAGACAAAGACTGCGACTAAATTGCTGGAGAAGACCATTTTGCAGAACTGGGCTACCTATCATTTGCACAAACTGTTTTAACGTTTCCATTTAAAATCACTGGCTGTTATCCTAACAAAAACTTGTGCAATAAAGTTGTGCAAGTACCCCCCCCCCCAAAAAAAAATTACATAATTGCTCTAAAAACATGGGGATTTGTGAAATTGTGCTCTTGAGCTATAGTGCTCTTGTACAAAAGTTCCTTTTAGAACAAATGAGGTGCACAGATAGTGTAACTGTTGCTTGCAGTTGTGCAACACTAGTCTGGAATGCAAGCTCCAGACTTAACATAAGGAGCTAGCACAACAGCTTTGTGTTAGCCCAATGTTCTTCCACAAGCATTTCACTAGGTAGGATGTCAGACACTGAATATGTATCTTGACCCACAATAACAATAAAGGTAGGGCCAGGGGCGTATCTATGGGGGGCAGGGGGGGCACGTGCCCCGGGCGCCACTTGAAGGGGGGGGCGCAATTTCTTAAAATTAAATAATTTTTTAAAATGGCCACCAAAACCAAAATGGCCACTGGGCATGCTCAAATGGCCTCTGTGAGGCCCTAGGGCATGCCACGCCTCGCAGAGGCCATTTGAGCATGCACAGTGGCCATTTTGTTTTCAGCGGCCATTTTTTAAAAAAAAAATATTTTAAAAAATGACCACTGCACATGCTCAAATGGTGCCTGTGAGGCCCTAGAGGCCAGTGGGAGGAGGGGGAAACTTTGCAGACCCCCCCCCACAGCCTTTAAGATGTCCCCCAAAGGGGCTACAGGTATTTTTTTTAAATTAATATAATATGTCACTGTACACATATTCAGATTGGCACTATGTACAGAGAATAAGGGCTTGTGAATATTGAGCTGAAGTTTATGAGCTAAGATTGTATCCATTTGCTCTTACTTTGCTTCTTGTGATAAGTGAGTTAAATGTGATGTCTTAATAATATGGCTATTAATGGTCAGTTTGTCTTTGAATCAATGTGAAATCCTTAGTATTGAGGCCCACTGGGAGTTTCTTGCTCTTTCTCTCATTTTTACTGTCTTTCTGAAATACTAGAATATATTCCAAGCAGTGACACAGTTTACTCTGCATATCCTTTAATTATTTTCAGAGTATCTGGGAAAAGTCAAATTCTCCATTTATTTTTAAAACTTATGTAATCGTGATGCTACAATGCATAGCAGAGAATTAGACAGGCACTTCTTTTAGTTTTTCCAAGTACAACTCCGCATAATATTTGGGTATTTCATGAGCCCAGCATACTGAAATTTGTCATTTTCCAGCATTTTAACCTGAGCTATCCAAACAAATTAATGATAGCCCCACAATTTGGATAGTTTTAAAAAATAAATCTGAAGTGGTAGATAGGAGCTTGACCACATGTATGATATTGGTAATTTTTGTAATTTTTAAAATTTTTAAAATGAAAGTTTTCTGAAACATGTGTGTCAGTCAGATGTAGTTGGGGGTGTGGCAGGGGGGCACAATTTCAGTGCTTGCCCTGGGTGCCGTTTTCCCTAGTTACGCCACTGGGTAGGGCTCATAAGTATACACAAAAAGAAGGTTTGGAAGGCATTTATTTCTAGTGTTTTTGGTGCCTTTATTACTGATATAATTATTAACATTCTAAAACAACACAAAACAAACCAATTGAAAATGCAACCAAAGGCTGCCTCCTTTAAGCATAAAACTTTGAAAAGAAAAACCTGCCATTTCAAAGAAAACATTCAGGTATCTTCAGGAGACAATCTTCAGAAGACAGCATATTCTATTTGAACAGCTTGGACTAACTTTGCATGTAACAAACCGAAATGAGATCTGCATACAGTCACACTTTTAAAATGAGTGTACACATTTTAGATTCAGAGAGACAATGCCTTGTTTAATGGTCTTTGGCGTCTCAGTAGCTCACTGCTCATTGGCTATAGTACTTTTTGGTGTATTTCCAAAAGTCACAATAATATTAAGCAGAGAAACATCTCAAATTAACAGCTGAAATCACTGTTAGAGTATTCATGGCAAATAAACCATTGACTACTGTTTCTACCAGCAGCCCTTTTTAATTAGCAATAGAGTCGCTGAGAAGCAGGCATTTTATTCCCCTTGTGCTTGAAAATGGGCAAAGAGGCCACCCAAGCTCTATTTCCTGTAAAACAATGCACTGATAGTTCAAAAAAGACAGAGGATAAATGCAGATGCTTTTATGAAAGCAACAAAGATGCACGCAAACACACACACTTACTTTGAAACAAGAATGCATACATATATCGGTCCCCTGCTAACTGAACAAAGAGGAACCTTTTAAAAGTGGTATTTTAAAAGTAACCTTTTAAAAGAGGGGAGCAACTGGCCCTATCCAACCCCAGAACAACATCCCTCCAGTGGCTGCTGCTGGTGTCTATCTTATGTTTCTTTTTTAGACTGTGAGCCTTTTGGGGAAAGGGAGCCATTTATATATGCATTTATTTCTATCTATGTAAACTGGGAATTTTTTGTTGAAAAGTGATATATAAATATTCGTCATATCCATACAGTATATATTATAAAAGTTTTTGTTAGACATGAGAAAACACTTCATCTTTCCTCAAAATATTGAGAGGAAAGTTTAATAATATTTTTCCATGTTAGATAGTCTAGCAGAACCTCCAAATGAATGGTTTCTAAGTGTTCAGAGTGCTTACTCAACATACCCTACATCCACAAGTTAAATGGGACTATATCAAGGGTGCATAACTCAATGGTCCTGGTGGTTCTGGCCTCCTTTGTCATGAACGCTGCCGCTTATTGAGATCATCTAGGAAGGTCCGGTTACAGATGCACTGACCCGTTTGGTGGCGACTCATGAACAGGCCTTCTCTGTGGCTGCCCGAGGGCTTTGGAATACAAACCCTGTCAAATAAGATCTTCTGGATCTCTGATTGCTTTTTAAAAGACCCTTAAGATGCACCTATTTTCTCAGGCTATTCCACTCTTTTAATTGTTTTTATTCTGTTGTATATTTGTCATGTTTTGGATTATGTACTCCCAGGAGTCTCACTAGGAGAGAGGGGGCCTGTGTTCACCCCTCTCCCCGGAGGCCCTTCAGAGTGAGGGAGATAATGAAGAAAATAGTAAGGGGTGGAGTTGGGGGCCTCTCAGGAGCTGGAGGGCCTGGGTTATTTGAACCCATCCACTCAATTATAGCTACACCCTTGTGTACACTGCCTAGAGATACACATATCAGGCGGCATATAAATATGATAAATAAATAAATAATAAAAATATAAATAATCAAGCCTGTGTGTGTATTCCATGATTCCATGTAATTGCAGAAAAAGCATATAGGCTGCTATCCAGATTAACAGAGTACTGGTGCAACAAATGCATTGCACATGCAGTAGGGGAGGGGCAATTTTCATTCATCTCTTTCCCTCTGATGTGCACGGAACGTCTCATGTGATATTTTATTTTAAAAGTGGGGGAAAGGATGGGCCATAGTTCAGTGGTAGAATACATGCAGAAGAAAGGTGACTTTGAAACAAGAACTGGGATTTGACAAGGAGCTGTAAGACCATTCCATCTGCCTGCAGGGACAAGTAGCTGCAAGGCCATTCCATCTGCCTGCAGGGACTTACCAACTGGTCCCTTTGCCTCCTGTGGAGCTTCCTGCCAAGATGGGGAGCAGCCTGCTTGTCTGCTGCCAAGTTCTAGATGGCTGGTTGCCAGCCCCCAGACTGTTGAGGAGAACCACCTGCTGCTTGTTCTGGGAGCTACACGTGAGAGGTGTGGCTTTCAGGGCTTATTGGCTTAAAAGCAGGGAGGCTCACCAAAGGTGCAGCCATCGGCCCGCCTGTAGGTGGACGCTGAAGCCAGCCGCCAAAGGGGGATGGGTCTTCGAGGGTGGGACTGAGGGCTAGGGGGTTGGCTTGTGCCAGGCCTCTTTCAAATATGTGTTTGGGCTCTCTTGAGGGGGATGGTGCTGGGAGTATGCCCAGAATTTCTGGGGCAGCTATTACTGTTGTGGTGGGGAATAGAAGAATTGGCGCTGGCAGAGCAGCTGGCTGTTACAGGGGAAGAGAAATTAGTAATTTAGTAACTGTTTCCACTTCCAACTGCTCTGTCAACTCTCAGGCCTCAGGGAGAAGCCCCAACGACCCACAGAGTCTGGTCTTGCTCCTCTGTAATGCCAGGTTAGTTCAGAATAAGACCGAAATTGTCCACGATCTGATCATGGATGAGGGAGATGACCTGGCATGTATAACTGAGACCTGGTTGAGGGAGGCGAGTGGTCTTGTATGGGCTCAGCTTCTCCCAACAGGTTATTCTGTCGTGGAGCAGGCTAGAGGATGGGGGGGGGGTGGAGTGGCTGTGGTCCATAAGAATACCATTTCCCTTACCAGGGCCCCTGTGAGACTTATATCGAGTGCATATTTTTGTGGCTGGGAAGTAGGGATAGATTGGGGATTCTGTAGGTGTACCATCCAACCCGCTGCCCAACCAACTCCCTCAATGAGCTGACAGAGCTGGTTGCAGAGTTGGTGTTGGGGTCTCCTAGACTTTCAGTGCTGCGGGACTTTAATATCCACTTTGGGACTGGCTTGTCTGGTGCGGCTCAGGAGTTCATAGCGGCCATGGCAACTATGGGCCTATCCCAATTAGTTTCTGAACCAACTCACGTTGCCGGCCACACACTTGATTTGGTCTTTTGTTCGGATCAGCGGGGTTTTCCATGGGTGGGGGATCCTGTCGTTTCCCCATTGTTATGGATGGACCACTACCTGGTTAAGGTTGGTCTCACAGCTGCAATCCACCCCTGCAGGGGTGGTGGACTTATTAGGATGGTCTGCCCAAAAAGGCTGCTGAACCCAGTGGGATTTCAAAAGGCTTTGGAGGATTTTGACGTTGGTGCGGCCGGTGATTCTGTCGATGCCCTGGTGAGAACCTGGAATAGGGAACTCATCAGGGCAGTAGACATGATTGCTCCTAAGCGTCCCTTCCGACCTGCTGCAGAAATTGCCCCTTGGTATACTGAGGAGTTGCGGGAGCTGAAGCGGTTGGGTAGGCGACTAGAGTGCAAGTGCAGGTGAACTCTGTTCGAATCTGACAGGATACAGCATGTGACCCATTTGAAGAGTTATGCAGTTGCGGTGCGTGCGGCAAAAAAGAACTTTTGGTCTGCGCGCATTGCGGCTGCAGGTTCGTGCTCAGCGGAGCTATCCTGGGTTGTGAGGAGTTTGATTTCTGCTCCTTCTACTTCAGATCAGTCCCCGGGGTCATTCTGCTGTGATGCCTTTAATGGGTTTTTTGCAAACAAGATCTCCTGTATTCGGGCTGACTTGGACTCCACTGTTTTTGCAGGATCTATGGAGGAGGTGACAAGCAATCCCTCTTGCAGTATTAGATTGGATCAGTTTCAATCTGTGACTCCTGAGGATGTGAACAAGTTGCTTGGGGTGGTGAGGCCTACCACCTGTTCTCTGGATCCTTGCCCGACTTGGCTGCTTCTATCTAGCAAGGAGATTGTTGGAGATGGCTGAGTTAATATCATAAACGCATCACTGAGGGAGGGTAGGGTGCCCCCTTGTTTGAAGGAGGCATCGATTAGACCACTCTTAAAGAAGCCTTCTCTGGATCCCTTAGTGATGGACAGTTACAGGCCAATCTCCAATCTCCCTTGGTTGGGCAAGGTGATTGAGAAGGCGGTGGCCAACCAGCTCCAGGCAGTCTTGGAGGAAACTGATTATCTAGATCCATTTCAAACTGGCTTTAGGGCTGGCTATGGGATTGAGACAGCCTTGGTCGGCCTGATAGATGACCTTTACTGGGGAATCGACAGAGGGAGTGTGACTCTGCTGGTTCTTCTGGATCTCTCGGCAGCGTTCGATACCATCGACCATGGTATCCTTCTGGATCGCCTGGGGAATTTGGGGATAGGGGGCACTGCTTTGCAGTGGTTCCGCTCCTATCTCTCGGGTACATTCCAGATGGTGGAGTATGGTGACAGTTGCTCCTCAGAATGGGAGCTGCTATATGGAGTCCCCCAGGGCTCCATTCTGTCACCAATGCTTTTTAATATCTACATGAAACCGCTGGGTGAGGGCATCAGGAGATTTGGTGCTGGGTGTTATCAGTATGCTGATGACACCCAAATCTACTTCTCCTTTTCATCTTCAGGAAATGGCACTCATTCTCTAAATGCCTGCTTACAAGCAGTAATGAGCTGGATGAGGGATAACAAATTGAAGCTGAATCCAAGCAAGACAGAGGTGATCATTGTGGGGGCTCAGAATCTTCCTGTGCTGGATGGGGTTACACTCCCCCAGAAGGAGCAGGTGCGCCGCTTGGGAGTACTCCTGGACCCAGGCCTCACCCTGGTATCTCAGGTGGAGGGCATGGCCAGGAGTGCTTTCTATCAACTTCGGCTGATTTGACAGCTGCGCCCATTACTTGAAGAGGATGACCTCAAAACAGTAGTCCATCAACTGGTAACCTCCCAGCTTGACTATTGCAATGTGCTCTATGTGGGGCTACCCTTGTACATAGTCCGGAAACTTCAGTTAGTTCAGAATGTGACAGCCAGATTGGTCTCTGGGGCAACCTGGAGAGACCATATTATGCCTGTTTTGAAACAGCTACATCGGCTGCCAATATGTTTCCGAGGAAAATACAAAGTGCTGGTTATTACCTTTAAAGCCCTGAACGGCTTAGGTCCGAGTTATCTAATAGAGCACCTTCTTTTACATGATCCCCACTGGATGTTAAGATCATCTGAGGAGGTCTGTCTCCAGTTGCCACCAGTTCATCTGGTGGCAATGCAGAGGCGGGCCTTCTCTGTAGCTGCTCCTGGGCTATGGAATGCACTTCTGGCAGAAATTCATAATTTGAGATCATTGCTGTCTTTCAGGAGAGCCCTTAAAACCTACCTATTTGGCCTTTTAAACGATTAACTGTTTTAAATTGTTTTAAATTGTTGCCCTGATTTTCAGGTCTTTTAGCTGTTTTATTGGTTTTATTGTGTTTTAATAGTTTGATTTTCATTGTTAATTTGTTTTAATTGTTTTTATCATGCTGTGAACTGCCCTGAGCCATCTTGGAAGGGCGGTATATAAATCTAATAAATAAATAAATAATAAATGCAGAAGGTCCCAGGTCCAATCCTGGCATCTTCAGTACAAAGAAAGGGTCAGTAGAAGATGCAGGGAAAGATCTTGCCCAAGACCCTAGAAACTTGTTGTCAGACAGAGCAGACAATATTGTGCTAGATGGACCAAAGGTATCACCTGGTCTATGTTAAATTCAAGAGCATGTTTCTAACTTTCTCTTGAACATAAGAGGTAAGCCTTGTGAAGGTAAGCTTTAATATACAGTATGTGGGCAATGAAAATTCGGAAGCAAGAGGGGGCAGTAATATTTCCGGTGACTAAGCAAGAGGCCTTCAGGGTCTGCCCTACATTATTCATTGATCCTCCTTATTACTAGGATTACACTTATATCAAGTAAGAGACTATAGTGCAAATATGCTTGATTTTCATAACATATATGGGTTGTGGTATTCATATTTTTGATGGATCAGAATTTGGGTTATCCTGATGCTTAGTACATTTTGTGCATATCTGCTATAATGCATATCTGAGTGCATTATAATGATTGTGCAGTAACTTAATATTAGTCAGCACATTGACAGAGTCAACTTCACCAGTCTCTGATGTAGTAGATCATCATTCTTCCCCTTTTGTGACCTGCATAAGATGCATTCTGATATTGCCTCTTAAAACTCTGCTTGAAACCACAGATTGAAGCTGACTTGCTTTGAGTTCATCTTGCTCGAACTTGACTTCTTAGACATTCACCTTAATATTCAGACATATGCATTTTAACTTTCCCAGTGTTAGATCTCTGAGAAAGCAAGAATCCATTTGCACAGTGCTATGAGTATCATATCAGAGCAAGTAGAGATGTCTTGCTTTCCCAGAGATGGGTCTTTTTGATTTACATCAATTTTTTGTCTGTGTCCAATACATTGTCATTTTTTGGTGTTCCTTCAAAGCAAGAAGTGTATTGTTTTATCCCTTAGCATCAAACAATGGGCTCCATGGCCTCAATGGCACATTTTCTTTCTAGCCATCAAGCTGTGGATCACAGCTGGAGTTTATAAACCTGCTTTATCATTTTTTACTCTTCCATGAAGGAACCTATTATTTAATTTGTTTATTGCCATCTGTGTGCACAGTGTTTTATGCAGAATAAAAAGATGGTTCCTTTCCCCAAAGGATTTGTTTCTTTCTATCCTAACAACTCCTCTGTGAGTTAGGTTGAAAGATGGAGACATAGACAGGATCACCCAGAGAGTTTAACAGCTAGTGGGATGTGGCAGTGCGTTTCTGCACCCACAGATGACACTACATGAGAACACAAAGGAAAGGGAAAGGAGAAACAAGAAAATTTACAAACAGAAACATACTACAGGAACATAAATTGGCTCTACCTTTTCACCGAAGCCACCAGGAACACCAGGAGCACCTATTAGGCCATCTTCTCCCTGGAAAAAAAATGTAATGGGTGATTATCTGCCATTCATTAGCACCCGCCCCCCCCCCCCCCCAATTATTTTAAGTGAAATTATGAAGAAATAATAACCACTGTAAAAAGAAGCTCCACTGTATCACATCTTCCTTATTTGGGTAGGACATTTTTTTTTTCTAAGCAAATCATCATGCCGAGAGTTAAAGAAATTGCATGGAGGTGAGAAGAATATCATTGTCTAATGCATAGTATATAATGTGATTCCTGTGTTTAGGTCATGAAGTTTCCTATGGAGTTCACCATGTTTGATATACTTGACCACACTTCACAAAGAATGATGAAGAACAGATGCAGGTTTTCAAAAGATAGTGACAATCAGTTACAAGTATCACAGCCCTAATTTAATACCACCCTAAAGTATCACAAAAAGGCCTTAACAAGGGGCCCCAAAAACCTGCATAGCCATGATGTCCAGAATACTTGACATAATACGGCAGCTTGGAAGCATCCTAAGGATTTAAGTCTTTCTAGCCTACATGTTCATATTAAAAAACTGTGCAATGTTTGTTAATATATACACACAATAAAGGATATTAGGATAGTGCTCCCGGGTAAAATGCCTCTGAAACATTTGGGCATTATTTGAAAGAACTGTAAGAGAAGATTAAACAACGCAAATGCAACTAGCATTCTAAATTCAACCAGCAGTGCAGGATGCTACCATCAGGGGTAGGCTACCTTGACTCTCCAGCTGTTGTTGAACTTCAACTCTCCAGAACTCTCCACAATAAATTGTGGCTGGGAATGATGGGATTTGTAGTTTAACAGCAGCTGGAGAGCCAAGGATGCCTAATCCTAGACTAGAACCAAGATGTTGGAAGAATGTAATTCAAACCAGATTGAACTTGTAAAATTGCTTTGATGCATTTCACAGTGACATCCAGAGGTAGACATGATAGCCCCTCAATGCAAAGGAATTTCACAAGAGAATATTCTTCTTTATTCAAGATCAGTGTCCCTCTGTGGCCAATACATGGATTACTTTTTAAGAAGTATATCTAAAGTTTTACATATAAATGCAAAACCACTTTTAAAAGGCACACATATAGATTGCACAGACAACAAGGTTTGACTCCAGTGTACACTCTGTGGTAAGACTGGGTTTATCTGCATATTAAGTCTGAAAGAGCCCCTTGTGGTCACAGGCTTTTTCAGAACTTTTCCTTTGTCAACTGAGTGCCCGTCTGCTTGCTGGAACAACTTGTAAGACTTTTAAGCTAAATTACATACACCGAGACCACCAACGAAAAAACAGTACTCAAAAATGTCACAATGTTATTCCTGGATTTTCACATTTATTTGCTTCAAAATTTAGCTTTGTAATTCTTTAAACTTTTTTTGGAGCAAACATCCAAGAAATCCACAAACTATAAAGGCATGCAAATAGGAAAGCATGAAATTACTTATCAGCAAGTCTGCTTGTCACTTCTTTTGTTTTGCAAAATATTCTAAGAGACAAATAACTTCTCATGGTCAAGCAATTTAGAAAATAAAGCCTAGTCAGCTGTATATTTCTATCATCTTTAACAGTACAGCAGAAAAGGTTTTCCAGGGATATTACAATCTTGGGCAAAACCAATTTCCAAAACATGGCTGCTCTCTTAAAATGTAGCTGTCAAAAGATGTATAGCCTAAGAGATATTGTTGAGGATCCAAAGAGTCCAATCATGTGTGCCAGGGGTGTAACAGGGGGAGAGGGGGCCCGTGTTCTCCCCTCTCCTCAGTGGCCCCTCTGAGTGAGGGAGATAATGAAGAAAATAGGGAGGGGTGGAGCTTGGGGGCCCCTCAGGAGCTCCTTTATAGCTACACCCCTGATGTGTGTTCCAGAGCACTTCCATGTGTGCACTGAGGGCTCTTTGGATTTCCAGTTCTCACTGCAATAATTTGTGCTGCCATTCAAAAGAGTCCCCTAGGTTTTTGTGGGATCTAAAGTGCTGCAGTGGGAATGAGAAGCCCCTCCACTCATGTGGAAGATTGTAGCTCTTCAAGTCTCATTCACACCATCTTGCTTATTTGTTGTTAATCTAACCATAATATCATCATAAAATATTTCTTCATATGCAGAGCACAACATTCTGTGTGTCTCAGTTGACTTTACTGAAATTAGACCAGGAATGAAAAAATTGTTGTGCAGAGTTGAAGTGTTATTGAGCAAGGGATACAGCCATATGCTTAAATTTAAGCACATTGAATGTTCTACCAGCTGATATCTTAATTAGTGCTGCACAGATGCAGCCACAGAATGCACAGCTGCCATTGTGCAATCCCGCTTCAGCAGCATGGGCAGTCATACGTGTTATCGCCAACCTCCCCTTCCCTGAAAGTGCTCTGAGCAATGCACAGTTATGTCCCTAAGGGTTGTATGAACCTCAGGCACACATTTGTGCACTGATTCTGGGGGAAGGGGAAATCAGTAAAAAAAATCAGCATCCTGCCCATGCTGCTGAAGTGGCACAGTAAGTCATAAGCCCCTCAGCAGAGGTGTAAAGTTGTAGCTCTCCATGTCCCACCCACACCATGCTTTTGCTGCACACACACACAATATTAGTTAGGATGTCAAACACTGATTACAACTATATCATTCAATATAGACATATTCTCATGTACTTCATACATTCTGTGCCAAGTCATATGTTCAAGCAAACATAAAGCTTCATATATACACTATATAAGATATGTAACTGTAGCTAATTTAGCAAAGACTTATTGACACTGCATGACTTTTGTTTGGAAAAGAGGTGACTTGCGGGGGGCATGATAGAGGTGTATAAAAGTATGCATGGAGTACATAGAGTGGACAGAGAGAAACTGTTCTCTGTCTCTCACAACACTAGAACCAGGGGTCATCCCATGAAACTGAAGGTCAGAGTTTTAGGACCAACAGAAGGAAGTACGTTTTCATACAGCGCATAATTAATCTATGGAATTCTCTACCATGCGATGTGGTAATGGGCACTAGCTTGTAGGGCTTTAAAAGGGGCTTAGACCTGTCCTCCATGAATTTGTCTATCAATGGCTACTAGTCTGGTGGCTATAGGCTACCTCCAGCTTCAGAGGCACGATGCCTCTAAATACCAATTGAAGGTGAGCCACAGCAGGAGAGAGGGCATGCCCTCGCCTCTTGCCAGTAGGCTTCTCAGAGGCATCTGGTATTTAGAGGCATCTTGCCTCTGAGGCTGGAAGTGGCCTATAGCCACCGGACTGTTAGCTAGTCATATGATAGACCTGTCCTCCAAGAATTTATTATAACAGCACCATCTTCTCAGAGGCATCTGGTAGTTAGAGGCATCTTGCCTCCGAGGCTGGAGGTGGCTTATAGCCACCAGACTATTACCCACTGATAGACCTGTCCTTCATGCATTTATGATGTTATGTAACAGCAAATAACCTTTTCCTTTCAGTCATCCTACTGGAACAGAGGTTGAGATGTTTGCAAGTGCAATGTCCTCAACATCTTTTCAGCCATTTCCTCTATCCATCTGTATTGCAATTCCCAGGTTCCATCACACTTTAGGGTCAAACCGAGAAATAAAACTATATAGGGCTACATAGAAAGGGCTGATTCAATTCCCAGTAGTTCCCTCTGAGTGCTATTGGACCAAGTAAACAGGTTGCACTCTGGGATATAGTTGAGAAATGGTCAGCAGTGGGAGGCTTAACCTCCAACCGAACAGTGTTCATGTATGCAACTCTTTACCTTCTCCCATACATGTGCATGGTTTACGAGTTCAGGGTTAAAGAAAAGTACTGCATTAAGTTGGAAACAACATTGCAGTGGGGGGAAAACACCTGCTACCTCTTGACATTGGGAGCCTATGCGGGGTTAATGTGCCTTTGTGTGCAGAGGTCCTTCAAAATAAAACCCTTTCCCCACACAATCCCTGCTATTTCAAAGACAGATATTCAGCAACAGATGCTGTCTTATCAGGGGAAAGGGGTGCACTCTTCCTGTACGTTTTGATGACTAGGAGATAATATATGTGTATGTCCATAATTCCAAGGTGTGGATGCTTCTGAACTGCCATGAATATGCTTTCCACATTCCAAATGTCAAATCATCAGAGAAGTGAACTGCTAGTTCAATTGAGGAATCTGGAAGCAACTAGGCCAAGGGGAAAGCAGGGCTCCCTGTTTATAAGGGGTATGCATATGCATACATGTGTGCACACAATGACCATATTTTAGAACTTGATTTATTTTAAAACCTCCTTATGGGAGAGGATTCTATTTCTTATCACTTGATTTAACAAAAATGGCATTGATAGTATTACTAGCATTATACCCTCTGATTCTGTAAAGCACCATTAAAAAGACACTGTCATTGTCCACATTTTGAGAGAATTCCTGTGGTCTCATTTTGTTGCCTACACAAGAAATTCCTGAAATAAAAATAGCTCACAGGCACAATTATATTCTTGGTCCAGTTACCAAAGAAGATCTTGGGTACACATTACCACTTAGAAGACAAAGGGCTACTATGCTGTTGCCATTATTTATTGTGCTCAGTCTTATCTTTAGCATTGCATAATGCCAAATTCACCAAATTCACACTGGACTCTACAGTGGTGGATCGTTTCCTACCTCGTTTAGCTCTCCACTTTTAAAAAGGCCTGATGATATTGAAATAAAAAGTGCATTTCATATCATGGGTATTAGAGTACTCCTTGATTATAAGCATGCAGTTTTGAATTTCACAGGATAAAATCACATATATTTACACACAATGGATGGCATCCAGACTAAGTTACTTAATTGGACTATGTAGGAGATATTCTGAAGGACTGCTTAATTTCAACAGGACTTCCATTGAGTAACTTAGTTTGGATGTCAGCCACTAAGTATTTTATTCTATAGCTCTAAAATCCTAGGACTCGTTGCACCAGCAAATCAGTGAGAAAAATTGCTGTGCAACATGATTGGTCACAACATTGCATAGAGTATTACACTAATGTTGGAAGCTGATAAATTACTGCAGATATTTAGGAACCTGTCATAACCCAGATTGTAACAGCTTCCCCAGTGGGGGATATGTCAATGCTGTTTATTTAGATTTCCATTTTAGCACACCCAACAGGGTGCAGAGGGATTCCAAGAGACTACAGTGAACACAGGAAGTTATGGAAATGCACTTTCTGATTGGGTTTACAAGCAGCAGAAGTTGCAGCCTGCTGAATTTGTGAAAGCTAAGGTTCTTGAACTGAAAAATAATATTACATGGAATTCTGTCCATGAATCTGTGCATCACAATCCTCCCCAATGAACACCTGCCTACCTAATATGGAGAAAATAATATGGCCCAGCGGATAACTCCACAGAATATTAGAGGATAACTCCCAGCGGATAACTCCACAGAATATTAGAAGGCTACAAATGCTTCTTAGAGATTAAAAAGCTGCTTTCTGAACACATCATAAAAATAGTCAAAAATATGGCAGCTGGACAAGATTGTAGACAGTAGCTGACATCCAGACTAATAAAACACTAGTGCTATGGGAGAAGCACCAGTGTTTCTGAAGCACCTACCTCTGCTCTGCTGCTCATGCAGCAGGGTGGTGGTGGCGGCAAATCTCAATGACCATCCCTTTCCCCTGGAAGCACTCTAAACCACCCAAAATATATCCCCGAAGGTTACACTGCTCTCAGGGATATACTTTCATGTGGCACAGAGGACTTCCAGGGAAAAGAGTAGTTGTCAAAATTCACCCTCTGATCCCATTCAAGCACTAGTGGAGCATTAGTCTGGATCCAGAAGCACCAATGCCACAGCATTCCTCCTCCCATAGCACCAGTGCTTCTTTAGTCTGGATGTCAGACAGTGAATGAAAAAGACTTCCATTGGCTTCCTCTTTTCATTTACTTACATCCACCCTGACATATTATGAAGAGCAACCTCAGTCACTAAGTCCCTAAATCACTGAACCAAAATGAAAAGAAGTATCTTGTATATATTGAAGCTGTTGGTAGTTCAGCGACTATACTCCTAGCAATCCTTCTAGCCTGATTGATGCAGTCTGGTTCCCATGGGTGTTTTCTGGACTATGAGATTTGCAACACTTAATGTGTTGCAAACTGTGATGGAATAGTGCAACGGTTCAAAACAGGAGTAAAAGATTGTTTAATGCTTTTTTGCAAACTGGTGGCCATTCATATTTTCCATCCTCTGCAATGTATTTTCCAGACAGAAGTGTCCATATTCTTATTAACACACATTTATCTGCTCCTCTTGCTCCGTTTGAGCCAATGGAGTTGTGTAGTGTGTTTGACGTGACAACCCTTTAAATAAATAAATAAATAAATAAATAAATAAGGTAGAGATAGATAAAAAAATTTCGGCTGCGTTGCACTAATCCGCCAGCAGGGGGAAGTACCATTCCAATACAAGACCATTCGTCACTGCATCCTTGCGCAAGGGACCCCAGGAATATATATATATTTAGAAAAATATTTTGTAAATGGGGGAGTGAAAGGGAATCTTGTGGTGAGTGAGAAAGAGAGGAACTGGTGCACCCGGGTGGGCACTCTCTTCTATGGCGACGGTGGCCAGTAGCTCCTCAGCTCTCTCACCGGGGCTGCTGAGGGCAACCATAGCAGCAGCAGCCTCCGCCACGCCTCCTCATTTAGTGCCCCAGGCAGAACCTCGTGGTGGGGTAACTTTCTCCTCTCCATGATCACCCACGCTGCTTCCCTCCTGCCGGGCCTTCTCCAGAGGAGGGAGGATGGCGTCAGCGTGCCTCCAGATAAATAAATAAATAGGAGGGAAGAGGTGGAGGGTAGGGGAGTGCTCCTCCAGGGAGAGCTGTGGGATTGCACAGAAGTAAATGAATCATGATTCAGTTCAATCGGCTTCCTTTTAAGTAAGTGACTGCTCTCTCTCCATGCCCTTTGGCTTGTAGTAAGCAAGTGCAGAGGCGTATCTAGGGGAAATAGCACCTAGGGCAAGCACTGAAATTGCGCCCCCGTCCAGACATCCGACACCCATCTTTCAGATTTCCTTATCACACAGGCACAATTGGCGCTTCCAACCTTGGTTTTAATAGACAAGTGGTCAGTAAAGGGAAGTGCACACAGCTTCCAAATGAAGATCGGAGGTTTCTCCAGAGGCGTATCTAGGGAAAATAGCGCCTAGGGCAAACACTGAAATTGCGCCCCCTGTCCAAACATCTGACACCCATCTTTCAGATAACTTTGCCATAATATCAGCTGAAAAATACAAGTCAAGCTCATTAATCTTTTAATATTTCAAAAACTATTTAGCAGTGGAAGTAGCCAGACCAAAAAATGCTGGAAAACTACAAATTTCAGTATGATGGGGCTCATGAAATACCCAAATACTATGTGGAGGTGTACTTGGAAAACTAAACAGAAGTGCCTGTCTAATTCTCTACTATGCATTGTAGCATCACTATTACACAAGTTTTAAAAATCAATGGAGAACTAGACTTTTCCCAGATACTCTGAAAATCATTAAAGGATATGCAGAGTAAACTGTGTCACTGCTTGGAATATATTCTAGTATTTCAGAAAGACAGTTAAAATGAGAGAAAGAGAGCAAGAAACTCCCAGTGGGCCTAAATACTAAGGATTTCACACTGATTCAAAGACAAACTCACCATTAATAGCCATATTATTAAGACATCACATTTAACTCACTTATCACAAAAAGCAAAGTAAGAGCAAATGAATACAATCCTAGCTCATAAGCTTCAGCTCAGTATTCACAAGCTCTGATTCTCTGTAAATAGTGCCAAACTGAATATGTGTACAGTGACATATTATGTTAAATAAAAAAAATTACCTGTAGCCCCTTTGGGGGGCTTCCTAAAGGCTATGGGGGGGTCTGAAAAGGTCCCAGGCTGATTTTTGGAGCTCTTTGGGCCTGCAAAGATCAGTGTGATGGCCATTTTGGAGGCTGCCAGGCATGCTCAAATGGCCTCTTTGAGGCCTGGCGAGGTCTAGGGCCTCACAGGGACCATTTGAACATGTGCGGTGGCCATTTTTAAAAATATATATATATATTTTAAATGGCCACCAAAAACAAAATGGCCATGGCCTAAGGCCTCAGAGAGGCCATTTGAGCATGTATGGTGGTCATTTTTTTTTTGGTGGCCATTTTATTTTTAAAAATTTAATTTTAAAAAATGGTGCGCCCCCTTTAAGTGGCACCCGGGGCACGTGCCCTGCCTGCCCTACCCCTAGATACACCCCTGAGCAAGTGGGATTTGCACAGAAGGACATGATTTAGTTTCCTCTTCAATAAAAAGTGCATGAGAAAGGGTTGGATTCAGAAATCTGTTCAGCTGCTCTCCCCTCCCCTTCTGTGTTGACAAACTCAAGTTATATTGGAAGGAAGAGGGGTGGGTAGGTATGTGGTTTGGGATCTGTGGGGAGGAAAGGAGGGGAAAGCTGAGGTTTCTCCCTGCCTGTTTCTCTCCCCGTGGCAAGGGGGAGGAGGAAGAAAGTACAGGCCTGTGCGGGGAGAACTGTCCATATTGCAACATGCTACAATGCATAAACTCTGTTGCAAGGCTCCCTACCACAGGAAAATGCAGCTACTTTCCTGTAGCGCATTTACAATGTTCTAGGGCAAAAACACATCATTAAAATTCAAATCAAGGGACGGGAAATATAAACAAAACCCTGCTGACAACGCAGCAACACTGATGTGGAAACACAGGCAACTCGGAGGAGCACTTAGTGGATACATTGCGAGTATGTTGCAGTGTGTGATCTGGAAAATGCCATGGAGAAGAATCAGTGTTTTTCTCCTAAAACCATTCTTTCTTTCTTCCAAATGTATACATCACTGAAATTTCATATTACATTTAACTTAATAGTAAATTTAATATTGCAACTATCGATGTTCCAAGGCAATCAGAAAAGAATAATACAAGGTGGGCTAGAGGTATAAGAGATGAATGGTGGATGTCAGGATCTCAAAGAAACCAAATGCAAGATATGAAGGATGTCAGTATTCTATCAACACTGACACAGGAACATAGGAACATAGGAAGCTGCCATATACTGAGTCAGACCATTGGTCTATCTAGCTCAGTATTGTCTTCACAGACTGGCAGCGGCTTCTCCAAGGTTGCAGGCAGGAATCTCTCTCAGCCCTATCTTGGAGAAGCCAGGGAGCGAACTTGAAACCTTCTGCTCTTCCCAGAGCAGCTCCATCCCCTGAGGGGAATATCTTACAGTGCTCACACTTCTAGTCTCCCCTTCATATGCAACCAGGGTGGACCCTGCTTAGCTTAAGGGGACAAGTCATGCTTGCTACCGTAAGACCAGCTCTCCTCTCCCTACACGACAACCAAAAGTCTGCAAAACTGTGACATAGCCTGATTTGTGGGCATAGGACAAAGAACCCAAGAAGATCAGGAGGCTAAAATTCCAGATCACAGCTTAGGTGACACACTGAGTAGTCACACCACAACTTAGGTGACACACTGAGTAGCTTTCACTAAATCACGTTTGTGTATTCCCTATTGCACATGGAAAATCAAGACTAATAATGAACCATAACAGAGTTATTCTGAAGTTCAAAGAGAAAGGTTGTCATACACTTTGTATACTAAGAAGCTATGTGCATAAAATGAATTTGAAATATTAATTCTATTTTCCCTTTGTTTCAACACAAGTCTTTCCCAGTGACAACCAAACCAGCTGTCTAATTGGGGTTGATGTTTTTTAACCTCCTTCACATGGCAGAACTTAAAAAGGCAGATCTAAAGATCAGATAAGTAAGCTTGTTAATCCTTTAGTTTCCTGCAGCATCACATTAGATACGGCCTCAGACGGTAGTTAATTTTCTACTTCTATTGTTTTTTAATACTTATTTTGACTAATCTTCTTACTCAATGCACTCTATTATACAAGTTATTTATGCCTTGCATATTTAATTCAGGTTCCCTTCCCCACCACTTTCCCCTTTTACATCAATTGGCTTGATGCTTTTACTGCACCAATTCCAGATTGTATCATTCATTGAGTTAATAGGAAGACAATTTGCCTCTCACTTATTATGAAATACAGAGGGCCCACCATTTTCAGGCAAAGCAGACAGTCTTTACATTGAATATGATCTAATCATTGAGACGTAATCATTTCCTTTGAGACACTGAAAGACAGTATCAGGAGAGTATGTATGCATGCTATGGATGTATTATTAAAAAATTTATACCACCCTTCCAAAAGGCTCAGGGTAGTTTACATTAAAACACCATTAAAATCAATTAATTAAAACAGAAATTATAAAACAGCATAGAACAATAATTAACAATTAAATCATCATTTAAAAAACTAGTTTTTAAAAGCCGAGAAAGCTTGGGTGAAGAGCTGGGTTTCCAGGTGTTTTTTAAAAAATTGCCAGAGATGGGGAGGCTCATATTCCATCAGGGAGCGCATTCCGCAATCTCAGGGCAGTGACCGAGAAGGCCAATCTCTGTGTAGCTACCAAACGGGTTGGCGGCAACTGGAGACGGACTTCCTCAAGTGACCTCAATGTGCGGTGGAGCTCATAGCGAAGAAGGTGCTCTCTTAAAAACCCAGGGCCTAAGCCGTTCACTAAGAACTACAACAAGCACCACAGTCCCAGGAAACCGAGTGCAAAATTCTAGATACAGAAAAACCTCATTATTCGCAGAACCGTTATTTGCAGTTTTGTATATCCATGGGGTGTCTGACAAACATTTCCAGTATCAGTCAATATGAAAGGATTAAAACCCATGTATCTGTAGTTCATAGAGGGTCAGAAGTGACTGCCGAGGTCACTTCTGCCCGCCATTTTGTCAAAAGGGACCATTTTGTGGCTGGGGGAGTACCTTTTCCACAGTTTTGGGGGTATTTCATCCTTTGGGGGGCATTCCTGGGCACATGGAGAGATTCCTGGACATATGCAGACCCCCACAGAACAAGGCACTATAAGGGTTTTTGGGGGGCTTTTTTGCTGATTTTTGCCATTTTTTGCTGTTTTCCCTCCACCCTGGAACATAACCTTCCCCCTTTCCCATAGCTGTAATACTTCATTACTCACGGTTCTGTTACTCCTGGTAGTAAGTGAGGAAAGGAACCTCGCGAGTAACGAGGTTCTCCTGTACAATTATAATGATGCATATTGCAAAATGAATTACTATGTCAGATAAACCAAGTTAGACAACTCTAGCATGGATAGCTGTTCTATAAAATAGAACTAGAATTTCAAACTGGAATTAAGATTAGATTCCAGTCAGTGTGAGTAGCAATCCGCGCAGAGATGCTGCTCTCAACTTGGCCGGAGTTTTCTCAAGCAGCAGAATATGCTCTCAGGGGGAGGAATGATTTTCACTGTACTCCCCTGTCTTAGAAGTGCTCTTTGCCTTACAAAAATATGTCCCTGAGTGTCCTCAGGAACATAATTCTGTGACGTGTGTATGAGCACCAGCCACTTCCGGTCTGACACTGACCAGGGCGGCAAGAAGGTATGCTGCCATCCCGCACCAGTGTTTTTCATGACAGTGCCATCAGGGAACATCCAGCGGGGGGTGAGCACCCTCCCCACTCCCTTAAAGGTAACCCCCTGCTGCCGAATCCACCTGGACCAAGTCCGTGCACATCCTTAATGCAAGTAAGCATTTGTTGGGGGGGGGGCAGGGAAGCAGTGCACTGGCCTTCTTGTCTGTTCATTTACATGTCTGTGCAATCAAGACAAGATAGGTCTGCTTCTCATTCAGAGGTTTGGATCCCAGCTTCCTGTCTCTCTTACGAGAACTCCTTCCACAAATATAAAGAAAGCTGTGCTTTTGCTCATGCAACTTGTGTCGAAGGAGCTAACATGAATGGAGCGATAAATCAGGATCCAAGTAGGAGAGTTAATTTTCAAAGACCAAACGTCTCCTTAAAGGCAAAATTCAGAGAGCAATTTACCAGATTCAGATACCAGACAAATTATGCTAGTAAGAACTAATCAGCCTACTTTCCTTTCACTATCTCTGCATCTGGACTAAATTTGGTGCAAATCAAGGTCCACAAGTTACATCTCTTGTGCCTCAAATGTTCATGTGCACACCATCTTGGATTGGGGTGGATGTCATCTTTACAAACTACACCACTGAGGTCTCCCTGTGGATCACTCATTACAGCTGTTCCAAATTTGGTTCAAATCGGTTAGATACTCCATAAATTAGTGCACTTGCACCTCAAACGTTTATGCACCTGCCATCTTGGATCAGGGTGGGTGGCATCACAAACTACACCATTGAGGCATCCCTATGTGTCCATTCAGCTGTAGCAAATTTGGTTCAAATTGGTTAGACTGTCCACAAGTCAGTGAACTTGCACCTCAAAAATTTACATGTCAGCCATCTTGAACTGGGCTAGATGTCATCATCACAATCTTCACCGTTGAGGTGTCCCTATGTGTCCCTACAGCTGTAGCAAATTTGATTCAAATCAGTTAAGCGGTTCACAAGTTAGCTCACTTGCACCTCAGAAGTTTATGGTTCTACCATCTTGAATCAGGGTGGATAACATCATCACAAACTATGCCATTGAGGTGTCCCTGTGTGCTACACACTGCAACAGTAGCTAATTTGGTTCAAATCAGTTAAACAGTCCACTAATTGGCCTGCTTGCGCCTCAGATATTCATGCAGCCATCATCTTGAACTGGAGTGGATGACATCTTCACATACCATGCCATTAGGGCATCCCTATGTGTCCCTAAAGTTCTAGCAAATTTGGTTCAAATTGGTTAGCTGGTTCACAAGTTAGCCCATTTGCACCTCAAAGGTTTACACACCCGCCATCTTGGATTGGGGTGGATGACATCATCACAAACAAAGCCATTGAAGTATCCCTATGTGTCCCTACAACTATACCTGATTTGGTTCATATTGGTCCAGGCATTGCAAAGTTGATGGGGGAGGGCACACAGACGAACACACACATGGACACACACACAGAATGCTGGGTGATCTTATAAACCTACTAGAAAGTAGGCTAAAAACAGGGTGATAAATAAGAACAGTTGGAAAGCATGTCTTAGAATGTTAAAAATCAGCTTATGCAGTTCCCACTGCATAAGAAAGTGACCTATATGTAGGAACATAGGAAGCTACCATATACTGAGTCAGACCATTGGGTCATCTAGCTCACTGTTGCCTACACAGACAGGCAGCAGCTTCTCCAAGGTTGCAGGCAGGAATCTCTCTCAGCCCAATCTTGGAGAAGCCAGGGAGGGAACTTGGAACCTTCTGCTCTTCCCAGAGCAGCTCCATCCCCTGAGGGGAATATCTTACAATGCTCACACTTCTAGTCTCCCTTTCATATGCAACCAGGGCAGACCCTGCTTAACTAACGGGACAAGTCATGCTTGCTACCACAAGACCAGATCTCCTCTCAGTAATCTCTCCCCCCACCAGTAACCATGAGCTCTTTACTCCTGAACAAATTCAGTGGGTTGAATCCAAAGAAAAGTAGTCATGACTAATTCCCATTGAGCCAGCAGAGCATAGTGGTTAGAGTGTTGGACTAGGACCAGGAAGACCCAAGTTTGAATTCCCATTCAACCATCAAACTCACTGGGTGACTTTGGGCCAGTCGTGTATCTCTCATGTATCTCTCAGTCATGTATCTAACCTACCTCACAGGGTTGTTGTGAGGATAAACATAACCATGTACACCGCTCTGGGCTCCTTGGAGGAAGAGCAGGATATAAATGTAAAAATAAATAAAATAAATTAATTAAATTAATCAATGGGTGTTGAGTCAGTTATAATTAACTTTTCTCATTGATTTCCATATAATTAGTTATGACTAACTTGCCTTGAATACTACCCAGTGTCTTGGTTAATTCACCAAACTGAATCTTATTACACAGGCATGGGAGGTAGAACAGCATCCCATCATGTTATTTACCCCCAGCCACCACCATGCTGCCCAATCTTCTGTGGCTTCCTAAAGCTTTCTGATTGCACTATTCATGCTAGAAGGGGCATCTTTACGCTCAGAATGGCCTGCTGAACAAGTGTGTCAAGTTTTGTTAATCAGATCTGTGGGGAAATTGCTACGTCTTGAGGAGTAAAAGCATGTGCAGAGGCCATTGGCATGTCGCCGCCATCACTGAGATGGGGACCAGGGTGGGGGGGAACATGGCACAGGCCTGCCACTAAGCTCCTTCTCTTTCAGTTTTAAAGGCATCTCTCTCTCCCCACTTCCGCCCCACCTTTTATTACCTTAACCTTTGGAAGCAAGGGGGATCCTCACTGGATTCCCCTTGACAGGCGCTCAAACCAGTTCAGTCAGGCAGACTGGACCAGCCAGTCAATTTGAGCAAACTGGTTTGCGGACCATGGTCCAAGATGATCAGGGGCCTGGAGCACCTTCCTTATGAGGCAAGCCTATTCCATCTGGGGGTTTTTTTGTTTGGAAAAGAGGCAACTACAGGGAGACATGATTGAGGTGTATAAAATTATAGAGAGTGGAGTAGAGAGAGTGGACAGAGATAAATTTTTCTCCCTCTCTCACAGCACTAGAACCATGGGATCTCTGCCGCAGGATATGGTGATGGCCACTAGCTTGGATGGCTTTAAAAGAGGCTTATAAAAATTCATGGAGGCCAGGTCCATCAATGACTACTAGTCTGGTGGTTGCAGGCCACCTCCAGTCTCAAAGGCAAGATGCCTCTAAATACCAGTTGCAGGGGAGCAGGAGCAAGAGAGAGGGCATGCCCTCACCTCTTATCTATGGGCTTCTCAGAAGCATCTGGTGGGCCAGAGTGTTTTACAGGGTGCTGGACTGGATGGGGCCTTGGGCCTGATCCAGCAGGCCTGTTCATATAATTATAACAATTTTAAAATAATAAAATTTTAGAAATAGTTTTAGCAACAATTTTTAAAAATAGTTTTAGCAAAAGGCCTGAGAAAACAGATGTGTCTTGAGTGATTTTTTTTTTAAGGCAGTCAAAGATGAAGAAGCTCTTATATTGACAGGTAGCACATTCCAAAGCCCTGGGGCAGCCACAGAGAAGGCCTGGTCCCACATCACCACCAAACAAGCTAGTGGCAGCTATAACCAAAACACTCCATGTGATCTCAGTAAGCAGTGGGGTTCATGACAAAGAAGGTACTCTCTTAAATACGCTGAAACCAAGTCATTAAGGGCTTTATAGGTGACATAATGTTCGCACCATGAGGACATGAGATCTGATGTCAAGCCTGAGATATGGTAGTGGCCTACAAAATCATAACTATGCAAACACAGTTTGGCAAGGACGTCCGTGCTTCAGTGCACAACCTACATAAGCTGGTGGCAACAGCAAAAAGTGGAGATTAGTGTTACAGCAATGTTTAGGAAGAATTTAGTAGCATGAGCAGTGCCTTTGTTGTCCCCGCCCCCCACCAGCCAGAGACTGTAAAAAAGATGATTCTGATTCAGTAGGAGAGGGGAAAGGCTTTTCATTCCAACACCATCCTCCAGAGTCATAGTGTCCCCGAACTGGATCACTATTTAAAGCATGCCACAACTGGCAAAGGGCTGAGAAATTCAAGGTGTAATTAATTTACCTATAAATATTTCACCAGCTGAGAAGGACTTGGCTCCTTCTAAACCCCCTTTAAATTGCTGGCTAAGTCAAATACAGATGGCTTCTTTAATATTGGGGGGGGGGGAGAAAAACCTAATTTAATTCCATACAAAGTTGCGACGGATGTTTAAAATGATATTCAAAAAAGAAATCCCTTCAGTTTCCTCAGAAGTTGTGCACCAGCCTCCTTAGTCTAATGGAATGCTCAATTTCATAACAAACAAACAGGAAATCCAACTGAGCTATGTAAAGCAAGTTATTAAATGCAGCGTTCAAAACTCACAAATAATCTTTCCAGTTAATAAAAGCCAATAAGATATCAAATTCTGAGGATCACTCTCATTCTACTACGAACTGCTTCCTGACTCACCTCTTTGCACGGTGAGACTGAAAACAGATTGAGGATTTGCAGTACTCCACACACATACACAGAGTACATGTAGAACATAATGCCAACACTGGAAAATCTGATATTCATCTGAACATAGACTATCCAAGTACAGTTATATTCTGTACATGAGAAGCAGTTTAAGAGTCCATGAACCAAAGATCTCCTGATCTCAGCACAAAGAGAGCCCAAGACTCTCTCCTGATCTCAGCACACACAGAGGTGAAGGGGAAGTATTAACAGTAGGGATGTGCATGAATCATTTTTTTCAATTCTGTTTATTCCCGAATCAAATCACCCTTGATTTGTTTTGTGTCTGAATTTGTCCCCCCAAATCACCTCAGATTTGATTTGGATTTGATTTGAATTCGGATCGATTGGACCACTTATAAAGGTTCTAGGGGCACCAAATATGGGTGGTGGGTAGGTCTTCATTGGTGCCACCTACCACCCAGATTTCAAGGCAGTGGTGCACTTAGTTGATATTTAATTATTTTCTGTTAGTTTTTACTGATTTTGTATATTTCTACCATAGGAAACAATGCGGATTCGAAGTCGTCCATCCTAACCCTAACATGAATCCCCAGATTTATTTCTTCTTCTTTTTTAAGCTAAGCTCTAGCCCCTGTAGAAGCAGAGTTATGGAGCAAAATGTGCGGACACTATTTTTCAAATTTTGGATTCTTTGGTGAATAGTAACTTCTCCTCATAATGAATCCCTATGATTGGACAGTGCTAACTCTCAACTGCCATGTGTCAGCTACACATACACACACACTGGAGTACTCAGTTTATTTTTTAAAGGATTTTTTGAAGTGTTTAGATTTTTTGGTGTCATTTCTTCACTTCTTCTTTTCATTTTGAGCCCACTGCTTTGTGGGTGGGGAATTAGTGGCATCCTATATGCCAACTGCCCCACAACCTGCAAGCCTTTGGGTACTCCATTTATATTTTAGGAATTTTTGAGGTGTTTAGATTCTGGTGTGTAATGAATCCTAATAGGGATTCATTATGAGGAAAGGTTATTAGACACCAAAGAGTCTAAACACTTGAAAAAATTCCTGTAACATAAACTGAGTAATACTCCATTGCCTTGTGGGTGGGAGGGGGGTGTAGATGGCACATGGCAGTTGACAATTGGCACTGTCCAAAGACAGTCAAAATGAATAAAAGAAATGAAGGTGTGTAATGAATCCTCAGGGATTCATTGAAGAAAAGTTATTGTACACCAAAGAATCCAAACACTTGAAAAATAGTGACCACACATTTTGCTCCATAATTCCATTTCTACAAGGGCTAGAGCTTAGCTTTTTAAAAAAAATGAATGCTGGGAATCTGGGGGGTTTAATAAGAGGTATCCAAATCTCAAATCGATTCAAATCAGGCGCGATGCAATTTGGACCCAAATCTAGCCAACAGACTACAGAAGTGATTTGTTCTGTCTCCAAATCACCCGAATCAGCTAGATTTGGGTACAAATTGATTTGTGCCCAAATAGATTCATACATCGCTAATTAACAGTACAAATGGCTTGAATACCTTCTCAAACTTAAACAGATTAACTTTAACAAATGCTGAATATTTAAATGTTTGAAAAATAGACACAGACATCAACATTGGTTAATATACTTAATTTTTTCTTTTCTTCGTTTTAAAGATGAAGATGTCAAAGATTCTCCTTTTTCCAGATGTTCTCCATTGACCTGTACTGTTTAAGGATACCAACTGAATTATATCACTCCAGTTCATAAGACTAGTAGAATTTTTACCTTCTGTCCAGGAAAACCAGGGATGCCATCTTCTCCTTTAGCCCCTTCTTCACCCTGTAAAATAAATTGTATATACATTTGTAAATTCATAAGTCATTTAATAAATCATTTAGCCTCCAAAGGTTTGGTTCTACTTTCTGTCAGGCTTTTATCCTAAAATTTCTGCTAAAACACAAACAACATAACAGTACTATAACCAGAAAGGGAGAAAGACGAACTGAGCACATGGAGAAAGTATTCTACAGTAGGCTTGTGCCCGAAACGTTTCGGAGGCCATTATGAAGGCCTCCAAAATGTTTCGGCACTGGGGCAGTTTTGGCGCCGAAACGCCAACGGGGGTAGCACTTTAAGGGCAGGGGAGGGTGTGCCCACCCCTCCCGCCGCATTTCCCCCACCGGCGCGCTGTCATTTTGAAGCCCCTCAGGGCGGCAGCGTTCCTCCCTGCCGCCCTGTTTCCCCCGTCAGCCAGAAGTGGCCGGAAGTGGCCAGAAGTCGCAAGCGCGCATGCGCCCGTTGTGCGTGCGTGCGCACATGGTGGAAGGGTGCGCACGCGCGCACGACGAGTGCGTGCACGCTCGCGACTTCTGGCCACTTCCGGCCGACAGGGGAAACGGGGCAGAAGGGAGGAATGCTGCCGCCCCGAGGGGCTTCAAAATGACAGCACGCTGGTGGGGGAAATGCGGCGGGAGGGGTGAGTACACCCTCCCCCACCCTTAAAGTGCTACCCCCCCCCGTCAGCACCGAAAATCTTTGTGCACATCCCGATTCTACAGGATGGCAGGACTGTGAATTTAAGAACACATTCAAGCTTGACATTGAAAGTCTAAACTGGTTTTCATGCCAAATGATAATGAAACATTTGAAATTCACTATTTAATATAGCACAACACAGAATTCATTATCACTTGGCAGCCCACATACAAATGTCAGTATCAAATATCATTGACTAGGGCATACTGGAGGAAAGGAGAGGAGGCATTAATCAATATTTTCTACCTGTAATTTTTTATTTACAGAGTCCAGGAGTTTCAGTGTTATTTTACAATCTCTGCAGCATGCTGCTCAGTGTTGAATACTAGAGGCTATTATTTATCCAATTTTAAAAGCATTTCATGCCAGTACAACATCGCAAAATATTGCCACTGAAATAGCATGTAAAACTCGCAGTCCTGATCCCTATTTCTAATTGTGTATGAATAATCATCCAACTATATGAGCTTATCATATGTCACTTTTGTCATTGAAAATGAGGCCCACATGTAAACCAGCAAGCCTTCTGCTCATGGTAACTTGGAAGAGAAGAGTGTAAAAACCCATTCACAATTTCAGATTATACATGTCTAGGATTCTGAAGGAACTTCAACTGTATGCAGATAGTCAAAGCTCTATAAAATTCAGGAATTATTCAGCCAGAGGATCTGGTCTACAACCAATGAACAATACATGTCAGTTAATAAAACATTAAAGATCTGAAGATCAAAACAAAACAGCAAAACAATACTCCAGTACAGAATAATAATGATTAAACATATATGCTTTGCTTTCTAGTGCATAAATAAATGAACTCATTTTGCTAGTGTTTTATAGCAGCTTCCTTCTTAAACACAAAGCAATCTTATGTTTGTTTAGCTAAGCTTTATTCAGAAACTTTTTCTCCATCTTTGAAGTTCAAAGAACTTCACCCCTCCCTACACACACACACACTCTGTCTACAGGATTCTCACAGGGACAAACATCTAATTAACAAAACATAGCTTGCTAGATAGAATACAACAGCTAGCATTAGGAAACTAATTTGATTCTGCAAGCACTTCTTTCTTGATATCTCTTCTCTACATTGTTTGACATAATTAGGAAGGGCATAACATATTGCGTTCTTCTAACATAGGATTTGATCTGCTAAGAATGTTTGGGTAAAGTGGAATTTCAGAATACTGAATTAGATTTGAGTGCTTAAAGGAAAAATGGGATTTCAAGAGTATTAATTACATTTGAGTATTAATTAATTTGATTCCCTCCTTCAGCCATTTAATGAGAATTCATGAATCACAACTGCAGCATGATCTGCTGTTAAACTTGAAGTGAAATCTCAGAAAAATGACTTCTATTTCTCAAACATCCGCTTCTTTTGAACATCCAGGTCATCCCAACACACACAGATAGCCCTCAAATTCCATGATTCTTTAAGGACACTTTTATCAGTGAATACTGCTTATACCTGCTAAAAAGTTACATTGCTCCAACTCTCCTTAGGCAAGTGTTGTCATGGATAAGAAAAATAGAAATATTGATCCCACATTCCCCCAAAGATGTAATGTTAGGAGAGTTAAGTAAAATGAAAAAAAAACTAGTTGGTTGTCTGAAGGAAATTGTTGTCTTTAAGAGTGGTCTCAGGGCAACATGGTTTCTCATACTAGCAACAGAAGCAGTTTAAATGATGGGAAGTAATTAGCTGAAGGACAAAGTTCAGGTTTTTAAGTCATCATTTTCTAAAAATAAGATATTTCTGCAAGTCACTACTCCTTTATACACACAAAATTGCTTCTGCTAGCTATATCCTGCAGCTTTTATACCTGTCTCCGTCAAATCACAGCATTCATTCGCAGAAATGCAAATGGCTGCACCTGGAAAATCCAGCTGGCAACACTTATTTAATAGCATGTGAGCAGGGGGATGAGCAAATCAAGTAAAATGGGCTCCACATGGATGAGCAGCTGCACTCCATCCAGAAATTCAAACCCAGTGAATTGAAGTAATGATGTTTAGTGTTTCCCATTGAAATGGTCTTGAATACAGGCATGTTAAGTTGGTTCAGTCACCAGAAGCAGGATGAAAACCTGAGTATGTTATTAGCAAGTGGCTACCAGCATTTAAGAGATGGAGATGGTTGTGAGCAGAAATGACTCATATCACCTTCTGCAACTGCCCACAGAAGGAGCATTACATCATATTTTGCCTCCTGTGCAAAATACTTCCAACTATTTTAAGAAAGCTCCAAACCATTTTGTCGTCTCCAGCGGTGTATTTTTACATGCTGCATACTCTGAATTCATGCTGTTCAATGTCTGCTACTCATATTAAAAAACAAATCCTAAGTATGTCTAACTTACTAACTCGAATCCTTGCTAAATATACACAGCTGCTTCATAACAATAGTGAATCAGCTCTCCTCCTTAAGCCTTTAAGATAACTATACACTACAGCAAATTAGATTATGAAGTTATGCCTATGCCATGCAACTGTGACTTTAATAGGTAGAGGGGACAATCCAGCAAGCTATTCAATTGACAGGTAGCTAATCTATGTTTGCAACAGGCAATATTTGGCCCATGGGGCACTTTATGTGTTGTATGGGTTGTATATCCTGCCTGAACATTTTCTTTTATTTTCCCTCCCTCTTTAGTTGATATTTTATTACATTTCCCATAAACCATGTAACAGTGTATGATAAATAGTTAAACTTCTTCAAGAGCTTTTACAGCTTATTCGGTCTTTTTTATCCCACACCCCTCTCCTCTACTTTGCACACTTAGAAACTGCAGAAAGTTTCATGACCCTTTGCGTGCATTAAATATGCATGCCAGCAGCTGTGGCCAGCTTGAGTGCATTCCTTGTGTTCAGGATGTCTGCTGGTGCTGAATAGGTTGCTCCCTACTACCCTGCCACAGGGATAAAGACTAATGATAGCATTAATGATTACAGTATTACTAAAACTAAAAGCATTAAAAACATGGAAAATGAACATAGTATTCATTTGATTGACTGCTACCACAATCATGACATAAGAATTTATAATAATCAAAGGAGCAAGGAAGATCCACACACGTGCCTAACAAATGAGGAATGGGTGCAGTGCACAGCTAGTTGCATGCCACGGTAGAATGGCGTGTAAAATGGCATGCAAATCCAAAGGAAAGAGTTGTGGTATACAAGGCAGTGGAGTGGAATCAGGAATATTAATGGTTTAAATGAAATAGATCTTATGTAGTACATAACATGTATAGAGAGGCAAGTGCAGACTGCTTTTCAGTGTCGGCTGTTAGCCCTGCCTCTACCCCAGGACTGAATCCCAAATACAAGTAACTAATAAGGTGTGCACTGAGCCGCACCTCCACAGTCCAGTACTGGGGAGGGGGGCTCTTTAAGGGTGGGGGAGGATGTACTTACCCCTCCTGCCACTTTCCCCCCACTGGCGCGCCTGTTTTGTAAAGCATTTTGGGCAGCAGGGTACCTCCCTGCCACCTCTTCCCCCGTTCCTCACCAAAAGACTTCAGAAAGCCTGACTGCGCATGCGCATGTCGCGTCTGTGCATTGCGTACGTGTGTATGTAGGTCAGACGTGTGCACACACGCGTGATGTGCAGGTGTGATGTGCGCGTGCGACGTGCGCACGCACAGTCAGGCTTTCTGAAGCCTTTTGGTGAGGAATGGGGGAAGGGGCAGCAGGGAGGTACCCTGCCACCCCAAATGCTTTACAAAACAGGTGGTGGGTGGAAAGTGGCGGGAGGGGTAAGTACACCCTCCCACACCCTTAAAGGCCCCCCCCCTGGCGCCAAACTTCTGAACCAACCCCATGTCCAAACCGGTCTGGAGGCCTTTAGAATGGCCTCTGGACTGGTCTGTGCGCATCCCTAGTAACTAATGCCCCATGCAAAAGCTGGCCTGGATTAACAACAACAACAAACAAACATTTATATACTGCTTTTCAACAAAAGTTTCCAAAGCGGTTTACATAGAGAATCAATCAATCAATCAATCAATCAATCAATCAATCAATAAGATGGCTCTCTGTCCCCAAAGGGCTCACAATCTAAAAAGAAACATAAGATAGACACCAGCAATAGTCACTGGAAGCACTGTGCTGGGGGTGGATAGGACCATACTCCTCCTCTGCTAAATAAAGAGAATCACCACATTTAAAAGGTGCCCCTTTGCCCAGTTAGTAGGGGTAATCAAGGAATGGATTAACAAAAAAAACACCACAGCTACCATCCACATCACAAGGCTTGTTCAGGCCCCATGACTGGAGGAGTCCTTTTATGCAGATAAGGATACACATTCTCATCTGGGTTACTGTCATGCACATCCAGATGACTACAACTAACTAAGTAGCTAACTAACAGCATAATACATACAACTAGCAATCGGCAGGGCCAGAACAGATAGCTTGCACTATTGAGTATTTCTCCAGGCAACAGTGTAAACTGTTGTACATCTTCAACCATAAAATCAAGGCTCTCATAGCTATAGGACTGCAGAATTAAAGCCTGCGTAATAACCTGAGACTTAAATTTTAGAAGATAAAAAGCTGGGGGGAAACAATTCCAGTTCTTCACATTTAATGAGTATTTGAAAAATAGAAGCAAAACCTTGATATCCTTCTAAAGAATCCCTCTTTAATTGCAAACCACCTCTTCCAAAGGTGTAACTGATGGTTATTTGTATGCTTTGATTTTGATTTGTATGTTTTGATGATAAAGAAATGTTTAATTCAGGCTCACAAATAAAGTGTATAAAAGTTTGGTTCAGGCTCCTGAAGAGAATATAGGGCCAGTAGGCCTGAACAAAAATTGTTCGAGTGAAGGATGTGAGGCTCATCGGCCAAAAGGTAACAAATACCAGAGCCTGACAGGAGACAATGTATGTAGCCAAGGTCATGAGACAAATTCCCCACTCGGCAAGGGAAAAAAACATAGCTAGCACCAGAAGAAACCGATAAAGTGTAGGGAGGGCAGAAAGGCCAAATAGTAACTCATGTCCAAGGCTAATTGGCACCACATGAAAACATTGTTTAATTAAAAAGACATGTATTAAAGGATTTACTGATTTGCTTGCTTTTTAAAATCTATATAAACTAGCCACTGCGTACCTTTGGGGTGCAGTGCTTGTCAGACATTTTGACTTGAACTGTGCCTTCATGATCATCATGAATAAAAAGCTTATTTGACCATACACCCCTGTTGAATTTGATTCAATTTTGTCAGACAACAAGCTTTATTGCATGAACCTTGTCTAATCTTCTTTAGTTCAGTAAGACACCCCATTCTCTGTCAAATCTGATGGAAGGATGAACTCAAGGGGCTGAATTAAATAGGAGGGCAAGGTTCCAGAGGATTTCCCCGCAACATTGAACTGATGATTTGTGTATGCTTTGCTTCTCCGGAGAGCCGAGGAGGGCAAATATCAGGTCTTAAGAGCTTTTATTTCCCTTTTTATTTCCCAATGCTAGACACAAACAGCCTCCTCTCAGAGCTCGGGGGCTTCCATCGTCCTAGTATGTTGTATAGATCATCAGTCACAGTCATTATTCTTTATACATAAAAGTTTCTTTTCAGCAGCACTGAGCACAATCCCCAGAGTACCTTTAGGCACAATGAAAAAGGGATACCTAAATCCCAGAGTAATAAGCCTGTGCTTCCAAACCTACATATTCCAAGGAACACTCATTGACAGAATCCTGAGTTAAGACAGTGAATTGTATTAAATCTGGACAAGGACAACACTATGTATAAACTAGGCACTATACCTCTTATAAAGCACACCCAAACCTAAATTCTTCTAAATCCAGAAGCTTACACTAGGACCATCTAACAAAATGACACTCATTCTACACAGTGCGATACAGAAGTCTTGTAGCATGCCTTGAAATTAGCCAACTATTTTAGACATCAGGAAGTAGCTGGCCATAATGTTTACTTATGTCCTGTGCTTACTCAGATATTATCCATTCTTGCTAGAGTAATAACGCTTCTCTCTTCTCAGGGAGGAATGTGTGCATGTAAGCTAGTCTTCCTGTTTATCCTAGGTTTTTCAAGAGAAAGCAACTAAAGAGCCATGAGTCATACTGATCCTTTTAAAAACAATATAAGAAATATTTCCAGATCATGACAGCATCCTAACCGAGTCCAAATAGAGACTTAGCTGCCCAGTTCTATGCATGTTTATATGTAAGTAATCCAAGTTGATGACTTGATGGATGTTGTATATGGATAGGGAAATAACATATTCACATCTACATGCACAGGATGATCAGTGGTCTTTGGGTATAGTGAACAGAAAATTATGTTCCCTTGGTTATCAATATGTCTTGAATGGCAGATAGACATTTTTCATCATTTTAGAAATAATGAGTAAAAAGCACATCTTTCAGTTTTTTGAATTCAAGTAAATCTCTTAATTTATGGGTCTACATATGGCTTAAAAAGCTTGCCTTTTCAGATGTTGCCATAACTGGTCAGCCAATTTATCATCTTGTATCAAGGAAACTGGTCCCCTCAGAAAGTCTCATAACATAATCCACATATACATTATTTTAAAAATGTTTGTCTAAAGTCCTTCCATCAAAATGACCTCAAGGCTACAAAAGAAGCTGTACAGATACAGAACATTTGTTCTGTTTAACTTTTGTTGTTCTTTTAACATTTGTATAGCAAATGCAGGCAGTCTACAAAGGCCATGATGTTTGTATCTCTGAGTTTCATGAACATATGGAGAACTACTACCAAAGTCCCCAAAGAAGTGGCATAATGTTCTATACACAAAACCTATATACCCGTCATTGAGCTGGTATGGTGAAGTACCTGATTATGATATTCTGCACAAGACCCTCTCTGCTAAAGTTCTTTTCATGTTGATTTCTGCCTTGTTGTCCCCATGACATTATTTTAATGTCGTCAGTCCATACATACAGTCATGAGTAAAAACAAAGGATAGGGCACATCAACTGGGTCATCTCGAATGACACAATGCTGCATCTACTCTTTCATAAATTCACTTAAGAACACTGTGCTGCTCAAGTTGGATGACCATTTTGAAGGCTGCTTCAAGTGTTTATTTCCTAAGCAAAAAAGCACTTCAATGTAAGAAAAAGCAGGGTTGGTTTTTTGTGTGTAACCAGACACAAAATAAGATATGTACTGTTCAAAAATTCAAGGTGTGCAAAAGTTGTATAATGTAAAAAGTGACTGATAACAATGAGAAAAGTAAAGTGCAGGCTCTTCTAGAACCCAGACCCTAATTAAGCATACACACTCCTCACAGAGGAATATAATGCTCTTCTGCAACAGAGCTGTCAAATTCTTAGTTCTGAGGATTTTTGCCCACTCCATTTAGACTTCTAAATGTCATGGAATGTGACTTTAGGCAACAAAGTATGTGTGTACTGATAAAAGAACAGCCTGTTTGGGGGCTACAAGAAGCACCCCTTTATGTATTTTGGATCGGCTGTATTGCAGACTCCATAAGAACATAAGAACAGTCCTGCTGGATCAGGCCCAAGGCCCATATACTCCAGCATCCTGTTTCACACAGTGGCTCACCAGATGCTGCTGGGAGGCCCACAGGCAGGAGCTGAGAGCATGCCCTCTCTCCTGCTGTTACTACCCTGCAACTGGTACTCAGAAGCATCCTGCCTTTGAGGCTGGAGGTGGCCCTCCAACTAGTAGCCATTGATAGACCTCTCCTCCATGAAATTATCCAAGCCCCTCTTAAAGCCATCCAGGTTGTTGGCTATGACCACATCTTGTGGAAAAGAATTCCACAAGTTGATTATGCATTGTGTGAAAAAATACTTCCATTTGCTGGTCCTAAATTTACCGGCAATCAATTTCATGGGATGACCCCTGGTTCTAGTGTTATGGGAGAGAGAGAAGAATTTCTCTCTATCCACTTTCTCCACACCATGCATGATTTTATGGACCTCTAGCATGTCTCCCCGCAGTTGTCTTTTTTCGAAACTAAATAGCCCCAGGTATTGTAGCCTTGCCTCATAAGAAAAGTGCTCTAGGCCCCTGATCATCTTGGTTGCTCTCTTCTGCACCTTTTCCAGTTCTACAATGTCCTTCTTTAGATGTGGTGACCAGAATTGTACACAGTACTCCAGGTGTGGCCGCACCATAGTTTTGTATAAGGGCATTATAATATTAGCTGTTTTATTTTCAGTCCCCTTCCTAATGATCCCTAACATGGAATTGGCCTTTTTCACAGCTGCCGCACACTGAGTTGACACTTTCAACGAGCTGTCCACCACAACCCCAAGATACCAATCCTGGTAAGTCACCGACAGTTCAGATCCCATCAGTGTATACTTGAAGTTGGGTTTTTTTGTCCCAATGTACATCACTTTACACTTGCCAACATTGAAGCACATTTGCCATTTTGTCGCCCACTCCCCCAGTTTGGAGAGATCCTTTTGAAGCTCCTTACAATCTGTTTTGGATTTCATTACCCAAAAGAATTTGGTATCATCTGCAAATTTGGTCACCTTGCTGCTTACCCTTACTTCTAGATCATTTATGAATAAATTAAAAAGCACCTGTCCCAGAACAGATCCCTGGGGGACCCCACTTCTTACTTCCCTCCATTGTGAAAACTCTTCATTTATACCTACCCTCTGTTTCCTGTCTTTCAACCAGTTAGCAATTCACACATGTACTTGCCCCCTTATCCCATGACCGCTAAGTTTCCTCAGGAGTCTTTGATGAGGAACTTTGTCAAAAGCTTTTTGGAAGTCCAGGTATACTATGTTAACTGGATCACCCTTATCCACACACTTGTTGACAATCTTAATGAACTCCATCTTGGTTGGGACTTATGGGACTTATGGGCAGTTGACTTCCCTTCAACTGCCCATATATGGCAAACTCTAGAGTCAGTTGCTTGGCACAAGCAGCAAGAGGTAGCAATCTCCAGGTCAAAAGTACAAAGGCACAGCTGGACGGTGCTCCTCATAGCTCCTCTTTGTGTAAATACACAAAAGAGGTTACCTGGCTGAGCACAGGAACATAGGAACATAGGAAACTGCCATATACTGAGTCAGACCATTGGTCTATCTAGCTCAGTATTGTCTTCACAGACTGGCAGCGGCTTCTCCAAGGTTGCAGGCAGGAATCTCTCTCAGCCCTATCTTGGAGAAGCCAGGGAGCAAACTTGAAACCTTCTGCTCTTCCCAGAGCAGCTTCATCCCCTGAGGGGAATATCTTGCAGTGCTCACAGATCAAGTCTCCCATTCATATGCAACCAGAGCAGACCCTGCTTAGCTCTGGGGACAAGTCATGCTTGCTACCACAAGACCAGCTCTTGAGCAGACGTGAGTTAAGATAACTATTTCCTAAGGAATAGTTTAAACCTCCATTCTTGGAATTAGCAATGTTAATTGCCTCTGCAGAATCACAGATTAAGCTTTCCCACCCTGCAGTCACCAGCGCTAATGGGCTGACGTGGGTTGGCAGGAACAGGTCATGCGCATTATTATTTTTAATTATTTAACATATTTTTATACCGCCCAAAACTCACGTCTCTGGGCAGTTTATAACAAGATAAAAACAGAAAGTAAAACATTAGTTAAAAACACAAAGAAGAAATTTAAAACACAACAATTTAAATTTTTTAAAACAATATTCTAAAAAAAATTAAAACAATATTAATTACTAGCCTAGGTGAACAGATGCATCTTTAAAGACTTTTAAAAAAAACTGTCAGAGATGGGGAGGCTCTTATTTCACTAGGGAGCACATTCCAAAGCCTCAGGGCAGCAACAGAGAAGGCCCGTCCCTGAGTAGCCACCAGATGAGCCTGTGGCAAATGCAAACGGACCTCTCCTGATGATCTCAGTGGGTGGTGGGGTTCATGACGAAGAAGACATTCTCTTAAATACCCAGGGCCTAAGCTCTTTAGGGATTTACAGGTTATAACCAACACCTTGCATTTTGCCCGGAAACTTATCGGCAGCTAGTGCAGCTCCTTAAATATGGAAGTAATATGGTCCCTCCTAGATGACCCAGCGACCAATCTGGCTGCCGCATTCTGGACCAACTATAGTTTCCGGACTACATACAAGGGCAGCCTCACATAGAGCACATTGCAATAATCCAGTCTGGAGGTTACCAGCAGATGTACCACTGTTTTGAGGTCATCTATCTCAAGAAAAGGACGCAGCTGGCATATCAGTCGAAGCTGATAGAAGGCACCTCTGGCCACTGCCTCAACCTGGGACACCAGGGAGAGGCTT
The DNA here is from genome assembly GCF_027244095.1 of Hemicordylus capensis. Classification (NCBI taxonomy): domain Eukaryota; kingdom Metazoa; phylum Chordata; class Lepidosauria; order Squamata; family Cordylidae; genus Hemicordylus; species Hemicordylus capensis. The sequence continues at coordinate 303,993,980 of NC_069657.1, read as the reverse complement.
GGATCCAGAAGCACCCCTAGACTGTGTACCTGTTCCTTCTGGGGAAGTGTGACTCCATCCAGAACAGGCAGATCAAAATTGTCTCTTGAGTTTCAACCCCATACAATGAGTACCTCCATCTTATCTGGATTCAGTCTCAATTTGTTATCCTTCATCCAGCCCATCACTGATTCCAGGCAGGCATTTAGGGAGGTTATGCTCTCTCCTGATGATGCTGACAAGGAGAAATAGATTTGGATGTCATCAGCATACTGATAGCACCAAATCTCCTGATGATCTCTCCCAGCAGTTTCATGTAGATGTTAAACAACACCGGAGACAATACGGAGCCCTGAGGGACACCATATGAAAGTTCAGATTTTGAAGAACAGTCTCCAAGGGACACTATCTGGAACCTGCCCAAGAGGTAGGAGCAGAACCACTGCAAAGCAGTGCCTCCCACCCCCCAACACCCTCAGACGTTCCAGAAGGATACTATGGTCGATAGTATCTAAAGCCGTAGAGAGGTACAAAAGGACCAACAGAGTCATACTTCCATTGCCAATTCCCAACTGGAGATCATCCATCAGGCCGACCAAGGCAGTCTCCACCCCATAGCCAGCCCAAAAGCCAGTTTGAAATGGGTCAAGATAATCAGTTTCCTCCAAGACTGTCTGGAGCTGGGAGGCCACCACCCTCTCAATTACTTTGCCCAGCCATGGAAGGTTGGAGACAGGCCTGTAGTTACTCAGCTCTGAGGGATCCAAGGTAGGCTTCTTCAGAAGGGATCTAATAATCACCTCCTTAAGACACGGAGGCATCCTACCTTCCCTCAGAGACACATTTATAATCTCTACCAGATTATAGATCAACCCCTCTGCCAGAAAGTATAAGCCATGTTGGGCAAGGGTCAAGAGAACAGGTGGTAGGCCACACCGTTCCAATCAGCTTGTCCACATTCTCAGGAGTCACAAACTGGAACTGATCCAACCTAACCACATAAGAGGAGTCGCTAGACAGCTCCACATCAGACACTGAAGTAATTGTGGAGATGGAATCTAAGTTGGCCCGAATACGAGATATTTCCCCCACAAATAAATCATTAAACACATCACAGCGGGTAATTGATGGTTCCAGATTCTGATTCAAGGGAGGAGGGGCACATACTAACCCTCTCAGAACCCTGAACAACTCCACCGGACATGAACTTGCGGAAACAATACAGGTAGAAAAGAATCACTCCTTTGTCTCACATATCGCCTGAGCATAGGTCTTCAAATGAGCTCTATGTTGCAATCTGTTGGATTCAAGCCAAATCTTTCTCCATTTGCACTCCAGTCGTCTACCTTGCCACTTCAGCCCCCATAGTTCTTCTGTATACCAAGGGGCCAGTTTTGAAGCGGGTCAGAGAGGATCCTTAGGAGCTATCATGTCTACTGCCATGTCTACGGTGAGTTTGCTGTTCTAGGTTCCCACCAAAGCATCAACAGGATCACTGGCAGAGCCAACACTAAATCCCTCCAAGACTTCTTGAAATCCTATGGGATCCAATAACCTTCTCGGGCAGACCATCCTAATAGGTCCCTCGCCCCTACCAGGTGGGGTGTGACTGTGAGTCCAACCTAGAATCTAAATAAATTCTTATCTTCTACCTGGAGGATCTTCCCTGTGAACAGATGAATTTTAAGTCTGTTCATTTACCCTAGCCCATACAATTTGCTCAAACCATCACCTTCATTATGCATCTAGAACACACCCACCCAGGACTGAACAAGATAACATGTATTATTTTGTTCATCCCAGATGTCACCCTCATCAGGAAAGAAGTGTGGTCCGTATATGGTCTGAGAGCAGGTTTCTGCCTATTTGTATGCCAAATCCCATTAAGCAGCGTGCTTCTTCCCTAGAACCACCTCCTGTATGTATGGTCTTGGCATTTGAGTCTTGATATCAGCCATTCCATCAGCCTCTGCCTTGGCTTTGGTGCCCATTCCACTTCCAGCCTCCAGTTTGGACCCATTTTCAGCTGGCATTTTGAGACCAGACCACCTTTAGACTTTTTCTGGCTTCCTGGCCCATGAGTGGCACGCACTGCGTTCCTGTTTCTTCCTGCGGAGACATCCCTAAGCACCCACTGAGCATCAGGGATGACAGACACCCCACTAGAAGGATTCTGGTATACTAACCAGCCTATGTTTCAAACTTCTTCTTTACTCTTTTTAAAGTCTAAAGCTGCTCTCTAAGACCTTTTCTCCGGTCAGCCTTGAGTTGATTTTAATTCAGACCTCAAGCTAAAACGCCTCTTCATGAGATTCAAATTAGTCTTATTAGTCTTATTAGTTAATATTGTATTGCTTACTTTGATTAATCAGTCTTTCTGCATTCCTGTACCTCATTACCCTTAATAAATCTGTCACTTTATCCCAATCTCTGTCATTTATTTCTAGACCAAAACTTTGCACAAATTGAACACTGTAATGAACTGCTCCCTCTAGATTCGCTGATTCCCCACCTTAGCCCAAAAAGTTAGGCTGGAGTGCCTCACATCTATATCCCATGGATTCCTCCCATGTTCTGGAGTCTTGTGACCAGGACTCCACAGCATACCTCTGGGCTGGGCTGGGCCGGCCCAGGCCGGCCCAGCCCTCCTCTTCTCCTTGTGAATAGCTGATTAGGTGCTCATTCTCAGCCTACTCCTCCCTCAACCTGACCCTGGCCTTTCCCTCCCTCCTCATGACTGGGTTGTTAGGTGTTCAGGCTCACTCCAGTATCCTTCAATCTGGCTAAGAGGCTTAGCAGTCTGGAAAATGCTGATTGGTGCTCAGAAACTTTCCCCTGGATGCTGAGCCTGCAGTCAGACTAAGGGAAGGGTGGGTTGAGCCTGAACATCCAGCTAGCCAGTCATGAGGAGAGAAAGGGGAGGGGATGCTGCCTGACACTCCTCCTTCCTCCCCTCCTTGAAAGCTTAAAGCCAAGATGAGTCCTGGTATCAGCAGCCCAGTGCGCCAGTATGCCAAGGAGGTGGGAGGTGGGAAGCAAAGAATAAGCTGAAACACAGCCAGCACCCCCTTTCTCGGGTGGCCCTGGGACAATGTCCCCCCCCCTTGTTCTATTGTAACTCAGCCTCTGCTTCCTCTTCCCTCTCCTTACCTCATGCTCTACTACTTCAATAACTTTTCTCTCCAGCCAAGCTGACTTCTGGGGTCAAGCTGGGAGGAAAGAGCTTGAAATGACAAGAAGGTATGGTGGGGAAGGAAAGATGCTCTTTACCTACTCACCAGGCTTTCACTCCCCACTTTATATCTGATTAGGAGAGGCATGTTAATAAACAACATGGCTGCCTCATCACATCTAGTTTGACCTTCAGTCTTAGGCCTGATCTACACATTCAGGTAATTACGTGTGAATAAGGTGGTGGAGTTCTGAGGTGGTAGAATTAATTGCATCACTTCAGACTACAGTTGGAGAACACAACTTTTGAATGTTCTCTTTTGTAATAAATCTACTGTCAGCAGGAAGCTGATGCATCAGGAAGAAAAGTTCTCTCCTAGGTTTTGCGTGTGCTGTGCTCTCTTTCTGTTTGCAAGGAGTTTTTAACATGGGGAATATTCTTACATGTGATCCCCAGATGCAGCCTGGGTGAACTCCTTTGTATCATCCCAGCAGTCTACCACCTCATTCTGCTGCACAAGTGGAGCAGGCCTCAGTCTTTCCCCATGCAATATGGCTGCAATTCTATAAGCATGTATTGCATTCAAAGCAATGAGACTCCATTCCAAGTAAATATGTTTGGCAACAAGGTGCCAGAGTTTTAACTGTACTGTTTTGCTTTGTTTTACTTGTTCAGATCAATGCAACTAAAGTCCCAGAGGAAACAGTGGAGGAATGGATGATATAAGACAGGAAGAAAGGGTCAAACAAGAAGGAACACAGCATAGGTCCATGAAAGGTAGAATATGTCAAAATAATCTGGAAAAGATAATTGGTTTTCTGGACAAGGGAAATAAAGTCAGTTTGGTCTGTTTGGATTTCAGCAAAGCATCTGATACATTGCCATATGGGAGATTACTACTTAAATTGGAAATCATGGGGTGTATTGTAGATGGATAGATAGGAATCAGCTAAAACAATACACAAAGGGCTATATGGAAAGTCAATTTTTCAGGCTGCACACTGATATGCAGTTGATACATCAAAAAGATCAGCTCTGTAAAAGTGATTTTCATTTGTAGCTTTGGTCATTGGAAGAGATTGGAGGATGTTGATGAAATCCAATGCACAGCTGGAATATGCTAGCAAAATTATGAGACATCATTAACACAAATGAAGGCCATATATGGAAGTACCAGAAATAAGATGAGATGTAATTATTGTACATAGTCATCTGCTTTTGATACCATTAATAAATGTGCTTAGAAATTATGAACTGGAAATGAAGAAGAAAGAGAAGCTTAATAAATGATGAAATTATAATGGGCCACCAATATGATCCCCCAAAACAATGAATTTTGGTGTATAGAGTATATGTGGAACTCTTCCCAGGATTAAAGAAGCTGTCATCACAGAAAATCAAAAGCACATTGCTTTTTTTTTTAGTTCGCAAGATAGAGGCTGAGTGAATATTATTGTAACCCATGAATATGAGGGAGAATGAGAAATGCAGGAATGCTAAAAAGAGGCAGAACTTTAAAAAGAACAGGGAAAGCTGATACAACCCCCCCCCCCCCCAAAACAATGAAGTTTAGAGGAATCAGGATCAGGATGGCCTTAGTACCAGGAGTAGAAGACCAACTTCAGGACAGGATCAGAACCTGCTTGGAGATGGAAAGCTGGAAATAGGGGCAAAGGAGGCAAGAAGTGAGATCAAACTTGGGAAGAGGGCTCAGGAAATCTACCACTATGAAGCTTTCCACACGATCAGTAAGGCTATTCCCACGATCAACAGAAAGCTGGCTAAGGGAGCCTATTAGCCCACTTTCCGTCAATCGTGGGAATCACCAGGCTCGCGGGCAAGCCTGGTGCTCCCAAGGCAGCTAGCCCTCCTAGAACACCCTCCCCTTAAATGAGTTTAATGGAGCGAGCACTCCGTTAACCTCATTTCTTTGCTCATGTGTTGCTGCGACACCCCTGATCTCCGTAGCCCCTGCCGGCTCCGAGTGTGGCTGACACATGATTACAAAAACAAGGTTAACGGAGCGCTTGCTTCATTAACCTCATTTAGGTGGTTGGGTATTTATGTGGGCTAGCTGCCATTGAACCACCGGGCTTGCCCACGAGCCTGGTGGTTCTCACAATTGATGGAAACTGGGCTGGGCTCCCTAAGCCCGGTTTCCATCGATCATGAGAATAGCCCTAAGGAGTTGGAAGGATACTTTGCAGAACAGAATACAGAAGGAAGCTGGAAAGACACATAGGCTGACATCTTGACTAAAAGCATGGGTGCTACGTGAGAATTGCTGGTGCAACTGCTGAGTTCCAGCTTAATGCAGCTGCACAACCACCAAGGATCTATTTTCAGATGGCACAGAATGCTTCCGGGGGATGAGGACGTCATCAAAATTCACCCCTCCCCTGCAGGCACATAGCATTCACATGTTTATAATCAGGATGCCAGCCACAGGATTGAGGCAAATCCTGAATGAGTCAGTGCCCCAACACCACTAGCAGAATAACACTGATGCACAGATATAAGCCTGTAGCTTCCCAGAGTGCTTTTTTACAGAGAAACTTCACCCTGACTGCTAATTCGGAAGATGAGTCCCAGAATGCCTGCTTGAACCCTTTCTGCTGCAGTCACATTAGGCAACTAAGCCTGGACTACCAAATCTCAGAGGCATCTGTCCAAATCACTACAGTTCTAGACCAAGGGGGCCTTCATAAAGACTTCAAGGCAGTTTTAAACTTCTAGAGCAGCAAAAGTAAAGCACCCCACACTTTGCTACATTTTTTGTTTAATCCCCATCACTAGAGGTTGAGATTAGAGTTTTTCATAATGACCATAATGGCAACAACAATTGAATTTAAAGAGACCACAATTTTATTAAACAGCTGGTAACAAAGGACAGGGTCAGAGGGGTCGCTCCAGCACTTTACAACCCCCACCACCAGACAGATTAAGCTCTGTGATTCAAGGCTGCCATCAAGGCTGTAGTGCCAGCCAGTGTTAACATTGTCAGCTGACCTTAAGGGCCAATCTTTGTTCTCCAAGCACTATACAGCAATGGCTTGAGCTTATTCTTCAACCTGAGCAACTCTTCTTGTAGGTAAAGTACTCTGCTTTTGTATCTGCTTTCCTTGGATTATGACCCCTACTTGACTTGACCTTGTGCCTGCCTCTGGCCCTTTCACCACAGTATTGCTGCCAGAGGTGCACCTAGGTAATTTTGCAGCCTAGACCTAAAGGCCTTTTGGGGGACCCATCCTTTCTGCTGCCAGATAAACTGCAATGCACTATTTTTTACACCAGAACATACCCAGGGAAAGCTGGAAACATTTTTGCTTGTATTTTTAGAAGAGATTCTGAATAGGATACTGACTTGCAGAGAGAGAGAGAGCACGCACATTTTGCATGGACAATCCTGCCACTTGAATTAGCAGGCTGCTCAGCATTTGGAGCCCCCCTCCCCCACCCCAGGCCTGAAGGAAACTGGACCTCTGCCCAGAAGTCTGGTCCAAGAGCACCACTGATCGCTTCCTCAGATCTTGATTCTTACATAATCTCAGCCATGCCCCTCCCTACCTCTGGCCCCTCTAACCCTGACCTGCCTCTTGTGGAGTTCAGCTTAATGACCCATGCCCTCATGGACTCTGATTGCCCTCCTCTTGAGCTAGACCTTGACCATGCCCTATCTCTGCCCCACTCTGGTCTGACAGTGTGGAGCAGACCCCTAACGAGGCTTTACAGATTAAACCCATCATTAAGATGCAGTCAGACCAAATCTCCTATCTCACCCTTCACTCTCCACACTGAAACTCAGTCAGGCCCAAATGCTGAAATAGTCAAACAGCACAAGGTTGGAACAACAGCTCACCCTATCAAACCCTTTTTGATCTGACATTGATCAAAAAAAGAAAGTTGTGACAAGATGGGGGAAAGTGGGAAAAATACCAGACATAAATTAGTTAATCAGGAACTAATTTTAAAAAATTAATGTCTGACTCTGGGCCTGTAATAAAGCATCAGTCAGGAAAAAACTATCCAGAGTCAGGTTTAAGGGCAAACCGGAGCTTTTTAGGAAGGAGTGGGGCTCCTGGCTAACTCCTCAATGTGCAGCTGGCCTTAGCTGGTTCAACAGCTCCTTTTTCATGCTCTTGCTCTATCTGCTGCCTTGCTAGGTATAGGTACACCATATTTGGCTGGCACCAAATGGACATTACTGTAGACCAAGCAAGCCTCTCAAGAGGGAGACAGTTCGCAGTTGGGATACCACAACTGAAATGACTTTTTCTTCTTTCACCAACTGCTCCATCTGAGCAGGGCATCCAGGTAAGGCCCTCTGATGACCGCAGAGAATGGACAGGTTGAGACAAAAGGAGTTCCTTTAAGCTCCCAAATCCTAATTCATAGCAATGAATTATTATTATTCTAACATTATTTCAAATATGAAGTGTATTTTCACCAACCAAATAGAGCAACACTGTCTAACTAGTATATACAATTTGGAATAATAGAAATTGGGGACCATCTCCCTTAACATGAAACATTAAACACACTTGTTTGCTTCATAGCCAATTGTTTCAAAATTTATTTTTACTTGGGGAAAAATTTAACCTGCCTTTTTCTCACAATTGCTCAAAGCAGCTTACAGAAGTGAAAAATTGGTGCATTAAGATGGCACTAAAAATACAGATACAAATCCACATGGTAGCACTAAGGCATCCAAAAGCCTCATAATTAAAACTAACCAAGAACCTTACTATAAAAAGCAGTTTTCAGCAGGAGCCTACAAGAAATTAAAGTTGATTCCAGGGGGGGGGAAGTGTGGAGACATTTGCAGTCAGGACAGCATCACCACAAAAAAGGCATGTCCCACCCAATTTCTGAAATTAGGACATCCACTAATGATCTCAACAGGCAGTTTCATTTGGGAGAAGGCCATCCTGCAGGTATCTAGGTCCCAGGCTCTTTAGAGTTTTATAGGTGCATAACACTTCACATATAAAATGCTATAGAGAAAACACTTAGACCATTTATAAATAGTACATATGAAACAACAGCTTTTTAAAAGGTTCAGGATAAGCAAAAGGATGTTTCTCCTTCAGTTCCTTCAACATGAATTACAAATGGAGAACCAAAGGGCAACATAAAATACATGTATGAAAGTTGGCAGTGGAACTTGAAATAGGATTGGGCTTACCTTTTCTCCCTTCTGGCCTGGCAAACCAGCTGCTCCTGGAAAACCTGCTTCTCCCTGTTTAAAATAAAGTCAGAATTTTCTGTGCTCAAATCTTGCTTTAATTAAAAAAAAAAAGAATTATAAGCAAAACCGTCCTGTGGGCTAAACACATAGTATCTAAACACAGCCTAATTTTGGCAGTTATTCTTGAGGATGTTTACAGAAACACAAAACTCCCCTTTTCAGTCCTCTTCCCTTCAGTCCTACTCAGCTGTAGCCCATCCCTATGGCTATCTTATGGAGGGGGAAGGCAGTGCCTTTGTGACATCAGCAGTTGTGACAACAATCCCCATTGTTTTCTCATACCTTTTTTGCCCCTTCCCTTAAGGGTAAAGGTAAAGGCAAAGTGTGCCATCGAGTCAATTTCAACTCCTGGCACCCACAGAGCCCTGTGGTTTTCTTTTGGCAGAATACAAGAGGGGTTTACCATTGCCTCCTCCTGCGCAGTATGAGATGATGCCTTTCAGCATCTTCCTATATCGCTGCTATCCAATATGGTACCAGCAGAGATTCGAGCTGGCAACCTTCTCCTTGTTACTCAAGCATTTCCCTGCTGCACCATTAGATGGCTTTCCCTTAAGGATACTGATTGCTTGTTGTGCAATGTAGTGAGGTGTAAAGGCTGGGATTCTTGTAATGGCTGCTGATGTCACAAAACCAACAAAAGTTTTCTTCCCAATGCAGGAGATATCAGTTTTATTCTCTACACAGGTTCTTGGGTACTGAGCTATTCAGGAGGCTCTCTCTGTGCTGAAAGATCACAGGTTACCCAAATACAATCCGTTACCTTCCCCACTTTTGGCTTGCTCTGCCAGAAAGTGGCTGAGAAGGAGGACAGATCTGAATGAAATAATGATTGCACAACATCCTTAGTAATGGTGCAGAGGTGCTGCAGGTGCACCTCCAGTAGTAATCCAGAGTCTGCTGCACAAATGGGGGGCACATTTCACCGATCTCTCCTTCCCCCAGAAGCACTTCTTTACACCCATAAATATGCCCTGAAGATCACACAGCCCTCAGGGATAGATTTTTGCACATTAAAGAGTGCTTCTGGGCAGAGCTATAATAGAGCAGGCTAGTTCAAAGATTCAGGCTGGCCAGCTCTTGAGAGCTGCCTGCCTTGGCTTCTGCCACTCCCTCCCCCCAGTCAGTACACATTTCCCAGCTGGCGTTTGCAGGCTGGGTGCATCTGTTTTCCTTTCTCTCCCTCACAGGAGAGAGAGAAAAAGGTGGGGGGGGATGTACCAGCCAGCAAATGCCGGCTGAAAATGCGCACCAGAAGGCTTGCACGAGCCATCTGGGGCTCTGATCACACCCCATTGCATGTGAAGTAACATGCAAGGGGTATCACTGGTGCGTGCATGCAGCATGCCCCCGTCAGGGCCAGGGGGGTGGGTGTGAATGGGCTTTGTTCCCCTGGCTATGCCAGTGCTTCTGGGAGAAGGATAAGCTGGTATAAATTGCCCATCCCTCCATATGTGCAGTGGGACATTGAGTTACTAAACTCTGCAGAGGTGTTATTCACACAGCACCTCTGCACTTTTAGTGAGGATGTCAGCCACTGATAACCAGAGCATCACTATTTTTGTAATATTTTCCAAGTGCCTTTCTAATATTGCCTATTATCCTGCTTGCATTTTTGGTTGCTGCAATAAATTGAGCTGATACATTATTACTGCTGGATGTGTGCGTGTACACACACAAACACACACACACACACACACACACACAGAGCACTTGTACGGTCCGCAAATTACTTTTGGAACCCTAAACATTCCAACTTTCATATTTTTAAAAAAGAAATTGTTTCACGTCTGTCAAATTACAAACAGAAAATTAGCTGAAAAATCCAACAGTTGGATTAACTAGTTGACTCATATTTTGCACATTTCAGAGTGTCAATTACAAAATAAGAATATTCTAAGAATTAGTTAAGAAGATGTATTCTAACTGCAAAACTTCTGCTGCAGTATGACATCTGCCAAGGTTGTGCAAGTTACATGCAAATTATATTACTTTTCATTGGCAATAGTTTATGCAAAATAATCACCCAACAGGCTGGTTCAAGGGTCTCTGACTGATATCCTCTTTGTGAAGAGTGATGCCATGAACTCTGTTTCTATGCAGCATGTCCGTCATTCACAAGTCCTTCCTCTTAGTGGTGCACACACAGGCATGAATGGCTTTCTTGCTTCTAATGTACCTACACTGGTTATTTGTGCTTAGTTCACTCATTTTTGTCTCATTCCCCTTTTAAATGGAAGATTGCTATAAATTCCCCTCGCTTGTGGACTCTGACAGTGGCCAACATTCTGACATTTGTACTAGCTTCTCGCACTAGGCCTGGAGCTTCCAGTCCAGACAAATGTGGAACTAGCACAAGCATGTCTGCATTTCTGCAAAAGGTGCACAACCAGTGGCATGCCTCATATATATATTTCAAAGGGAACTTTGAAAATCCATGTGCAATTTTGAGAATCCCTGTTCCTTCGCACAGCTACATGATCTTCTTGTGCTAGCACAACTTTGCTTATTATGCAAATGCAATGTTATTCAGGGTGTCAGCAGAATTTCTTCCTCACTGGCCCAGCTATATTTTCTTTAGTTCCTCCTGTGCTCCACTTAGGAACAAGTCAAGGACTGCCACACAAAGACTGTGTGGGGTCTCCAACTATCTGCTCCAGGAAGCAATCATTCATACTGTTAGGAAATTTCATCTCTGCAGCATACCTTGAAGTGACATTTATCCAGTCAACTTGAAATCACCCTTTATTATAGTATTTGTCTGTCCTGTAGATTCCGCTGATCTGTTTTAACACTGAACAATCAGTGTCATCCATGCTAGTCAGATGGTTGATAACATAACCCTGTGAGATTTTACCGTAACATTTGTTTCACTGAGGCTATGAATCTGAATTGAGTATGCCATCTTTAACACAACTGCCACAACCTTTGCAGTGTCGTTCATGGCCCTATATAACTAAAGTTTATGACTGTTCATTCAGCATGTCTAAATGTGTAGTCTATATAACATAACTCCCTCCAAAATTAATCTTAGTTGAGATATGGGGAGCAAAAGCACTCTTTGCCACTTGGCATATTCATATAGCTGATAAACAAAAGTCCAAGCAAAACAACAAATGCACAAACTTTATATTGATCAAATAATGCATGATTTAAAAAAGAGTCTCATACTTTGTTTGAATAGCAAAAACATTTTCCTTCAGGTTTTTTTTCCATTATTGGAAGTGCATGTATTTCACCAACATGAACAGTTGATGGTGATGCTGCAGTAGTTTTCAAGTTTTCTTCCAAAGGACACTGAAATTATAAATATAATATTCTGCTTTAAGTCTACTTCATCAACAAGGATCAAAATATATTTCCTGCCGTGCTTTCCACATCTGTGGAGATTACACTTTGTGGGGGAAATTTTAAATTAAAATGACTCTGTGTTGATGCAACCATTATGAAAATAGTGAACTGAACTCAAAATCAGGGCAAGAGTGATTTGTTTATACATAAAACAATGTTAGAGATTAAATCTTTTTCACAATCCACCTTTATTTAAAGGAGATGGTGACCGAGAGATATTGTAGTGTAGAGACATGCCTGGAAAGGAAAATGTCCAATCTTGTCCAACAACCGATCTTTTTCTCACACACTCCAATACTCTCTGATAATCTATACATATATTTTGCCTTTTCATGCTGGAAAACTGTGTTGTATCACTATCTTAAACACATTGTTGTTCCACTTTCCCAACTGTGTGCTATGATCTGTTGTTCATGTGGCAAGTCTAATTTCAAAGATGTAAGTAAACCATCATACCAACGTTTTAATGAAATAGTGTTAGGGGCTCTTAAAACAAATTCAGCTTTAAATATGATTCAATTTCATGTTTATAACTCCTCGGTCAGAGGCCAAACCTGCACCTTCATTAACCATGCTCAAAATGCAGAAACAACAGGAAAAAAGATAGAAAGAGAAAAGGAGAATGAAAACTAATATGGGGGTGGAGAGAGCACTAGGCTCATAATCAAGAATTTTGCCCTTGAAATCTTTCACATGTAAATAGGAAGCTGCCTTATACCGAGTCAGACTAATGGCCCATCAAGCTCAGTGCAGTCTGCAGTGACAGGCAGCAGTTCTCCAGGGTTTCAGAAAGGTGTTTCCCAGCCACACCCAGAGGTGCTTCAGATTGAACCTTTCCACTGAGTTATGGGCCCTCAGCACTGAGCTATGGATCCATTAATTATGGACCCTCATGGGGTCATAGCTTCAAGATTTCATTTGTGTCCAAGTATCGCTCTCACCATAATTGTCTTAATACACACACACACACACACACACACACACACACCAATATTCATCAACAATTGCACTAATCAAGTTCAGTGATGACACAAAATAGTATGAAGTAGACATGTTACTGCAATAACTGACAAAAAGATCTCATTCCCTTTTTGGAGCAAATCCCTTTAATGATTTCTTTTCAGGCTGAAATCTGGTTGTTCCAATTTTCATCTCATGCCTTCCAGCATGAAATCTAATCCAATAGATGGGTCCATTCTGAAGGACAAACCATTCCATTGATACCATACTTACTTACATTGTTTATGGTATAAAAATGTATGATCATTATTGTTGTCATTTTAAAGTAGTCATTAATATCTTTAAATATAGGATATATATATATAGGAAATAATAAATATAGGATATATATATAGGAAATATAGGATATATACTTTAAATATATACTGTAAGTACAAAACAAATGCACTTTAGTGTTCACAACCAAAGGCTACCCACACTAAAATCATATAAGTAACATACAGGTACATTGTGAAATCCCCTCCTAAGTAAGTTTCTCACCCACCCCACTTGCCCCTGCACTATTAAAGCCATGCTATTTTCCCACCCTTACTACTACTCTGACTGTGCCCTTCCTTCCTTTAACCCCCACCCTCATCCCTTAGGAATTCACTACTGGGTGGGTGGGGATTACTTGCATTCTTATTTCCATATCTTACCATGTTTTCCGATAATTCACAACAAATCTCCTGAGCAGCAATTTTTGGACTGCAATATAATATCATGCGCCGAAGTTCAATCTGTTTAGTAAACACAGGAATCTTTATCAGAAGTTATACAGCAACAGATTTTGACATGTGTGTAAACTCTATAGCCACAATCCAGCACAGAGTTAAACCACTGAAGCTCATTGAAATGAATGGGTTTACATATGCCTGTGTGTTGGATTGCAGCCACAAACTTGAAAGGTGCATTGCAATCTGACATTTTTTTAAAAACCAAATTGGCATACATTATACTGAATACTGAAGCAGCCCCCAGATTCTAATCTGACAATTCAAGTTTCACAAGTATTTTGAGCCAAACAGCACTTATAGCACTTTATAAGTCACCCCTGCTAACTTGGCAAAGAGGCACCTTTTAATGTGGTTATTCTCTTTATTTATTAATGATGATGATGATGATGATGATGATTAAATATTTGGATTTATTTGCTGCAGCAGATAAAAAAATTTTTAAGGTTTTTAGGTGATTTTTAAATTGTTAAATCGTTTTAAGTTTTTGTATATATTTTAACTTGTTTTATGCTTTTGTTAACTGCCCAGAGATGAAGGTTTGGGAAGGTGTACAAATTTGATAAATAAATAAATACATAAATACATAAAATAAATAAATATTGAGATACTACAGTTAACTTCCTTTTTCTGCTTGCAAAATGTTTGCCTTTCCATTTATGATTCTCTCTCTAGCCTTAATGAGGATAGAGAGAAAAATGTATTGTACAACATAATGTACACTTGTATAAGCATAGGTCTGTACACTTGTACATATTTTTGTATGAATGGGTGTACTTGTGCTCATTTTAAAAGTGAGCCTGGGTACAAGTCCCTCAAATGTATGGTACAAATAGGAAGTACACTTCTGTTCTTGTGTTAAACATAATGTATGAATAACTGTACCTGTTTACACTATATTTGTTGTACAACTGTTGAACATAACATGTAAATAGGGTGAATCTCTTGGCTTCATTATTTGCTTTCAGTGAGTCACCCATTGTTGTGGGGGGGGGTGTAATTACTTATATAGCAGAGTATTTCAGGAACAAGCTCACTCCCATGACAACAGAAGTTAACAGAGTCTCAGAGACAACAGCTTGTAAATAATAAGCACGGAGATTCATGTGAGGTTAAACTAATCTACTTTATTCAGAAGTACATGATGACAGGAAAAGACCTATATTTAACTTCTGGGTACATGTTGGTCAGAGAGAAAGAGCTATAGAAGCATGGTACTCAGAGAGAGAGAGAGAGAGAGAGAGAGAGCTAGAAGCATTCTGGGAGGAGGAGGAGGAAGTCACTCCCATCAAGTTCCTGAGTACCTTATATCAATAGAGGGGCCACAGAGGCAGAGATAAACAGGAAATAGATATAAACAGACCCTATCTATCTCTACTCCCAATACCCCTAGTTGTCATTAGGGTTACTGGTGCAAAAGGTCGATGCCATCTGGAGCTGCATCTCCAACAACCATATAGGCAAATCTGATCACTACATAGCTGTGATGTTCTGCTATTCACTCCATAATCTCCAGTTGAATGGAATCACCATCCTATGTGATTGATTTAGGAAGCATGGCTCTCATATGTAACCGATTTATTTCATTTTGCTTTCAGTGACGCCATCATATACCCAAATCTGATGACTACATCGTGATATCATTTTGATCACTGCATGATCTCCAGGTAGTTAGGATCATACATGCAGCTGGTCCAGGAAAAGAAAGAAGCAGTAATGAGAAAAATTCACAGTGATGGAGCCAATGGAGAAACAATGGCAGCAAACTGGATTTTAAAAAGATGAATATTATACAGGGATAGGGGAATTTCTATTCCCCCAAATAGGAGCTTTGGCTTAGAAATGGAAAGAGTAGAATATTTTATGCATTCTTTATGAAAATATATAAACAGATATTTGCTTCACTCTTGTACTGAATAATCTGTACAGCACATGGCAGAGAAATGTTGTACGTTGAGGCTAATTTACTGGGAAATTACTGAATTATGAATTAGCTGCTTTTATTCTCTTACAAAAAAATATTTGGTGAGAGTTCCCCCCACTTTTTTAAAAAAAGCACCAGTGGCATATTACGCAAGAATGTGCATGCTGCAGAAGAGAACATTGTTTCGTGAGACATTTATGTTCTCAAGAAAAAGGAACCAGATGGAATCAGTGATGAGTTGTGGACAAAGAAAAAGGACTGAAGGAGAAAAGGGAATAAAGAAATAAAAATAGCCACAAGTAGTGGGTGGGAATGACAACAGGAGAAAATGAGAAATTTAGGGGAGAATCACTTGTATAGGAGCATAAGGCAGTCATTACTATATTTTTCCTTCTATGAAGTACCTTGACTGAAATCTGTTCAAATGCAGAGAGACTGCACAAGATAGGAAATGAGTATATGATCCAGAATGTGTGGTATTAAACAGAAAGTGCCCAAACACCCATCATATTTATGAAGCAACTGCTTCAAGTGCTTGCAGCTGTTTGTTTACTAAGAGAAAACACACACACCCCATCTCACTCTGAGGAGACTTACACGACTGACACCAAAAGCTTTTTGTGTATCCTACAGTGGATGCAAGCGTCAAACCTACATTCGCTAGAAAGTCCAGTTCAAACACTTTCTATTCTACATTGACATTTGTGCACATATAGCGAGGCTTAAATGCATGCTTACTGTGAGGAGGGAAAATGCCCTAATACAAGTTTCCTGCATTTATACTCCCTGTGGACATATCTTTTATATATGGGGAGAAATTAATGTTACCCTAAAGGGTATCTGAACAGAAATATTTTATGACACATTAACCATACCTATCTGTTTCTTTTTCTAGACAAGAATGAAGAAATTAAGAAAAATGAAAACCAGGAGTTCACCTTGCTTTCATTTATAGAAGAAAGTAGAATTTAAGATCTAGTTTAGAAGAGAATTGCTAAAACCTCTTTGCAAATATCTGAGATATTCCGTAAATACAAATATAGTACTTTAAGTATGAAAATAATAAAGAAATCTTAGTTATCATCAAGCTAGATTTAATCAGTGAATTTTTTTTAATGAAATCGGCATATATTTGCATATGACTGAAACAATACTTTGGCTAAAAAAGGCATACTCATATACAAACATAAAGATATATATTGCAGCAGGCACCATCATGGAAGCGTCATTCCCTTCTCTGTGAGAGTAAAGGGGCAGTGCCTCTTCTAATATTGTGCCAATCATCTAAAGATTTTATAAATACATATTAAAATAATTCACTTTTTAAAAAAATGTTGCCCAATTAATAGGGCGTGCCTTTTTTATCAATCAAAAAAGTTATAAATCAAATAACCCATTAAATTGCAGCCCTAGTTTTAAATGTTGCATTCTGGGTTGTGTAATAGCATTTGTATGACTCAGTTTGTTGTTCCTAGCCAGTGTTTCAGAATGATTTGGGCCATGTGCTCGTAACTCCATCTCTGCCTTTATATGGACTGGTAGGTCAAAGGGCACTCTAGATTGAGGTGTGCTTTGCTCCATGCTTGCATGGTACCTGAGGCATTAAATTCTACAGTCTCTTTGGTCTCTTAAGCATCAAGAATTACTTCTAAAGGACCCTGTACACCAGGAAATAATACGTTGCTTTGCAAACATTTGCTTTGTAGACACAAATATATCTAAACATATAAATCCCCACATTATCAAAATATGCTTCCATAGTCAATGCCACTTACATCTATAGGCTTGCCATCTAAAGAATGAGTAGCAATAAGAATCTTTCCTTGCAGGTTAGTAGTGGCTTTTTCATTAGTATGCCGTTGTTCAATTAAGCGGCAGTCCACATACAGAGAAATTATTCTTGACTGAACACTGATGCCAAGCTTATGCCATTGCCGGTCAAACACAGTATGGATTTCACGGCTTTTAAAAGTGTAGTGCAATGAAGTCCCTTGGGTAGATTGTGCAACATATTCTACAACTTTTTTTGAACCATCAACTGTGATGTAAACCTGGGGGGGAAAGTTTGAGAATTAGACACTTTCAAACAACACAAAATGCAGTACAGTATAGCTAAGAAGAGAACAGAATCAACAACAAACCAGCATCCCAGCACATTGGGCAGGATCCAGAGAATGGAAGCAGAGTTCCCCTTGCATATCAGGGCTCCCCCATTGCCTCCTTCCCATTAGGACCCCTGAAAAGCTACTACTGAGGGCTGTGGGACCCTCTAGAATTACACCGGATGTGGTGTGGAAATGCCTTCTGCCTGCATAAAGGTTTCTTTGGATCCAACCCACTGGCGTTAAACAGTATCCACTCAGTTTTATCATTACATATTATATACCCCTATTGTCTGGTTTAATTTTCACTTGTTACATCTGTATCCCACTATCTCCAAGGGGCTCAGAGTTCAAAATGTGCACAAAACTGGAACACCCAGTTTGGCTTGAATCGAACCAAACTCAAGCTGAACCAGGTCCAGTCCACTTGTGTGCATGGCAAGCAGGGCCCCTGTGTTGGTGGGCAGGGTCTCCGGCGGTTCCCCTCCCCCCACCAGCCTCCCCCTCTCTAAAGGGCTGGTTCAGCCCATTTGAGGGCAGTTTCGGCCCTTTCAATGTCTGTGGTGGTGATTTGGGAGGCCGTGTGTGTGTGGGGGGGGGGTGTCTCTGGCCTCCCACTGGTCTCCAAAGGACTCTTTCAGCCCATTCTGGAGGCATTTCAGCCCTTTGAGTGTGCACAGCAGCCATTTGGGGGGCCACTAAACATGCGCTCTGGCCATTTGCTCTGACCATCACAACCCGGCCACACAAATGGCCAGGGCATATGTGTGGCAGCCTCCAAAATGGCTGTTGTGAGAGGGCCAAAACAGCCCCAAACAGGTCAAACCAACCCTTTGGAGTTGTCAGGGGAGGCTGTCAGGAGGGGGGGGGACTGCTAGAGCCCCAGTGGCCACAGCAGTAACCCCCGGGGCTGCCAAGTTCGTAAGTTTTAAAATATATATATGTAGGGGTTTTTTGCTGGTTTGCCCCCGAATCAACCCCGAGCTGGTTCAGGTGGTTTGTCTCGACCTGGGCCGGTTCAATGTTGGACCAGCTCAAGCCAATTCGTATGTACCTACTCAGAATCATGTTTTAAACTCACAGCAGTCATGTGAAGTAGCTTACACATCTACCACTCTAGTGCTTTTTAAATGTTACAAATTAGTGGAGGGTTCACACAATTGGTGCAAAAGTCGACTTGTGTACTTGCATTAGGTATGTCATGCAAACTCACCAGAGTCTGGTTCCCACTAAATGTCAGGTGAAATGCCTTCCACCTGACATTTGGCTGACATTTGAAGCTGGGCAGAGAATGTAGGCAAATGCTTTGGGAGCTGGACTTTGGTGAGTTTGCATGACATGCCCACTGGGAGCACACACTCCAGAACCGGACTTCATGCCCCCCTATAAAATACAAAATATTAAAATATAAAATATAAATATAAATTATAAAAATCACTGTTTCAAGACAGCAAAATATCATCCCCACCAGAGGTGGAGGGAAACAAGTAAACAAAAAGAAAATCAATGGGGAAAGACAATTAGTTCTAACCTGTGGCATGTTCTGTTGATCTAAAATTTGCAGTAAATACCATCGTTCTCTTTTGCTGTTTCTTCTAACACGGAATGTGGCTGTTAAGGAATATTCCTCTGGAAGCCCATTTGGAAACACTTGCCTAAATGAAGGGGGGAATGCTTTAATGAGCTTGACACTGCTAATTGATGTACAGGATGAAAACAAACATATGTTAAAATGCAGGGCACCCAATTTTGGCCTCATGTATTTTCTTCCAACTGTACTCTCTTGAAGAGACTGCACCATTTCCTGAAGCCAGTGAAGTATTCATGAAATTTCCAGGACCGGACTGGTAAAATTACACCCACACACTCATGTTCTGCTACCATGAAAGCTAACATTTACACCAAGAAAAATGAAATGGTTCACAGTCATGTGGTGCAAATTAAGACTAAATGATGCAAATGTGATGGCCATTATCCTAACACTGTGCTATTGTAAGAAGATCACATAGCTGCATTAAATCATGGAGATTTTGGGGACTGTGCTATTGCATAAAATGTCCTTGCAAAACTTTAGATGTGCCTTTGTGGAAATGTTATTGTAATATATCCAGCCAGTAGGTGGCACTAGCATTTGCTAATAATGATCCTAATTATAGGCAGAGTCCTTTCCTGCTTCCTACCTGTGCCTTTTCCTGTAACACAATAAAAGAAGTCTTGTTTTCTAATGACTGCCTTCCTCTGAACTCCCATGACACAGTCAGAAGTCTGAGTTTTAAATCCACAAACTTAGGAAATGGCTTATTTCTCTACACCAGAAGCCTTCAGCTTTGACAATCCTGGTGCCTGGCCAGAATGGAAATAAAGGTTTACCTGCTTCAGAGTAGCCACAAAGCTCCACAAAGAAGAAGACACTGCACAAGCAAGTTCCTTTCTTTATGATATGGGAAAGGAAGCAAAAACAACAACAACAAAAAACAAAAACCCACCATTTATAAATCCTTTACTTTTGCTGATGAGGGTCATAAGAATGACTAAGACTGTTATGCCTAATTTGATGCCCATTTCATTACAAAAGGGAATGTGTTCTATGAAAGGGCTTGCTTCTATCAAAGGAAACAGCAGCCTGGAGAAAACGTTGAATCATTTGTTAGAGGGCTGTATGAGCTTGCTGAGCACAGTGATTTTACAGACAGGAAGGAAGAACATCTCAGAGACAGGCTTGTTTTTGGGATTCTAGATAAAGGACTATCAGAGTAAATGCAACTCACAGAAAATCTAACTCTTCATATAGCCATTGAAATGGCAAGGCAATCAGGGAATCTGAAACTAGTTTGGATGAAATAGCCTTTTCTCCACAAAGGACTAACAGCAGCAAGAGCAGCTCCTGTGGGAACGCAAAATTTAAGTCTGTAGAAACCCCAAGTCAAGCAGCCCAGCCATTTCAAAAGCACCCCACAGCAAAAAGGCATACAGTCCCAGTCAGCATGTACAGGAGGCTAGGTGGCCAGATTTGGCTTTTAAAAAGCCAAATTCAGGCTTAAGGACCATTTGACCCACAAGTATACCCCTTAGGTTCTGGCAACTCTGAGGATGCATAACACTAGAGGTAGTTGTCAAGCTAGAGGAGCTCCGTGCAATAAATGTTTTAAAATAGGACACTTTGCAATTGCATGTATGACATGTACATGGATGGTACAAGAAGTTACCACAGAAGTGGAGGACCAATTTTTCTTAGGCTCTGCTTTTTTCAAAGACTCTGAACCCGCATGGAGGATTGATTTAATGATTAATGGCAAGCCTGTGAATTTCAAAATAGATTCAGGTGTTGATATTTCTGTTATCCCAGTGCTCTCAAGATCTTCTGAGAAGAATGACAGAACTCATTGAGATAGAACTGGGAATGATCCTGAGAAGATGACAGAACACCTTAGGGACATAAAGGGGATCATCGTTTTCATGGTTGACATTTTAGTACATGGCACATCACTAGAAGAGCATGATAGAACTCTAACCCTCGTCATAAATCTATTCCAGGAATCTGGTCTTAAACTAAACAACGAAAAATGAATTTTCCGCCAATCTGAAATAGAGTTCTTAGGACAAGTGATTACAGAACAAGGTCATGCCCTGAGAAATAAAAAGCCATTAGAAACCTAAAAGCACCTACAAACATCACTGAATTGAGATGCTTTATAGGAATGGTGAATTATTTCAATCAATACTTGCAGGATTTCTCCACAATGACACAGCCTGCTACTGTGATTCAATACATCCTGGAGCTGGGGGCCAGATCAAGAAGCCGCCTTTACAAAAATAAAGGACATGATCTCAAATGCCCCAGTTTTGCACCCCTATGATGCTAACAGGCCAATGGTTAGTGCTGATGCAAGCAGTTATGGACTAGATGGTGTTCCACTCCAATTACACGGGTCGGAGTGGATGCCAATTACATTCTGCTCTAGGACCCTTACAGAAACAGATAAGCATTATGCAAAAATAGAGAAAGAATGCTTAGCCAGTGTTTGGGAACACAAAACCTACAGATAATTGTGTGGTCTACCATCCTTCAGACTGCTCACTGACCACAAACCTTTGGTGACCCTAATAAAGGGGAAAGCACCACTACAATGTCAACAACTTTTGAAAAGAATGATCAGGTTCAACACAATAGCTGAATAAGTTCTAGAGAAAAAGCTGGTATTTGCAGACACCTTCTCACATAGTTCCATACAGCAGGACGACTTCTATGACCTAGAAGAGGAAGTACAAGCTTATATTGATGCAGTACACACCTTCACAGAAACATCTGACAAGCAGCTTCTTCAGATCAGAACAGCTACTCAACATGATCCAGAACTTCAAGAAGTCCTATACTATATCAGTAATGGGTGGCCTGAATTTATCAATAACACTTCAGAGCTATCTAAGCAATACCTTTGAGAACATGGCCAACTTAGTGAATCAGATGGATTAATAACAAAAGAGAATCATTTTGTAGTGCCACAAATGATGAGGAAAGAAATCCTAGACCTTATTCACCAAGGCCATCAGGGCTTACCCAAATGCCACGAGCGTGACAGGCAGATGGTATGGTGGCCCAATATTGGAAATGACTTCAAGACCAAAGTCTCATCTTGTGATTATTGGAAAAAGAATAGACCAACTCAATGAAAAGAGCCTTTAATTAGTGGAATGCTT
This sequence comes from Hemicordylus capensis, assembly GCF_027244095.1. Taxonomy (NCBI): domain Eukaryota; kingdom Metazoa; phylum Chordata; class Lepidosauria; order Squamata; family Cordylidae; genus Hemicordylus; species Hemicordylus capensis. The sequence goes on along the minus strand of NC_069657.1, from coordinate 303,971,773 downwards.
AACAGAATATAGTAGAACACTTAACAGAAATCACAGAAATCTTCTTGTCATACCTGAGAAAGAACAACCTTCTGATGTGGAAACAGTACCTGCAACCCCAAATTCCTCTTTAGAGACTGTACCGGGCCAGCCACCAAAAATGATAATGATACCAGTACTCAGCTCACTACTTGTTCTGGTTGAATTATCCAGAAACCCTTGAGATTTCAAGATGAGTAACAGACCTAAAATTTTCTGATTGTTTAGATGTGCTGTTAAAATAATAAATAATAATAATATTATACTTATTGTAATACGTCCAGCCAGTAGGTAGCACAAGCATTTGCTAATAGTGATCCTAATTAGAGGCAGTCCTTTCCTGCCTCCTGCCTGTACCTCTTGTTGAACTTGTCTCTTCCTGTAACACAATAAAAGGAGCTTTTTTTTTCTCCTCTTGGCTGCCTTCCTCTGAACTCCAGTGATAGTGCCATAGGTTGCACACCTTGTTGTGCAGTCACAAAAATATTTCTGCAGCACAACACTCATCTGGGATACAAGCTCCAGACTTAGCACAAGTAGCTAGTGCAACACAGAGGTGGCCAGTTAGGGAGGTGCTGGGGTGGTGGTGGTGATGAGAGGTATTTAAAGATTTACAAGTCATGATCAGCAATACTTCTAGCACTTGCAAGCCGCAGGGAACAGCAGCACCCCACCTGGCATCCCACATGGCAGCTGCCCCAGCTACAGCACTCACCTGGCCTCTGTGTATGCACAGCGGCCATTTGCATGGGCAGCATGGTGTTGCAACACATATGCGCAGAGGCTAGGTGAGTGCTGTAGCCATGGCAGCTGCCACACCTGCAAGTGCCCAGTGGCTTGCAGGTGCCGACAGTCTCGCCAGTAATGACTTTTTAAAAAACATCCTCACTGGTTGCTTCTGGTGCAACAGCTTTGCATTAGTGCAGCATCCTTGCACAAGCACACCATTAAGCAGGATGTTGGCCAATGCCTTTATTTAACCAACTGTCAGTATTTCAGACTTTTGTTTAGATCTTTAGCAAAAATAAAGGGACTTGACAGAATACTCCATTTCATGTAATAGAATGGATAGAATAATTCTCCAGAATATTATCTTCAGTTTTGATTAATACATCGGCAAATATTCTTTTCCAGGTTTAATGTAAAGCAAAGTAAGTTATAATATAATACTCATAGATTTTTTTAAAAAAAGACAAGTCATAGACACACTTTTGAAATATATATATAAAAAATTTCATCAAAGCAGAGAAAGTACTTCATGAAAGCAACTGTCTGGCTACACGTCCCTGTCCGGCTACAAATCCCTTTGTCTACTTTACCCAGCCTGGTTAGGCTTAATGGGTCTGGCCTCAGATGGGGGGGCAGGTTGAGCGTCACCCTGTGCCTCTTTCATCCCAGGCTGCTTGTTCCTTGTGTCTGCTCCTCTCTGGGGGCCCCTGGCACTCGCCACCAGCCAGCCTCTCATCCCTGACAGGCTCCTTATGGTCCTCTTCACAGGCTATGCATCGCCCACCCCCAATTATGGGGCCAAAGCCCCCCTTTATTCCCTGTAATTGTTTATCCTTTAGAGCTGCTGCCAGTGCCTCTCCCTCTCCTCCCGCTCAGGCTCCCTCCCTTTGGGAGACACGTTGCTGATGTTATCCATGCGTGCCACCCCTTCGGCCCTTTCAGGGCTCCGCCCATCCTCTGTCGGCTCCGCAGCCAAGCTGGAGCCAAGTCCCCGCCCATTGGTGGTCCTTCCTTCACTTCTCCCCGACTGCCGCCTGTCCCTACTTCCTCGGACCGCCTCACCACTCAGTCCTTGGAGATAGGGACAGCTGGCTCTGCTGGTCAGCAACACTAGTTCTTCACTTGAAATAGATGCTGTAACACAATAATGTCTCAAACACATGTGTCTGTGAGTACTGATCTGTCTATATACCTGCCAAACAGCACATTCAGCTTCTAAAGAATCACCTGTTGGGGTGAGAAGTGCAGAATGGACAGCTTTGATTCAGCACCCCCCCAGGCACTGACAGAACAGTTGCAGATGAAGAGACAAAAGTCCCATGGTGCTGTAAACTTGTTTATTTAAGCCCAACATGTATCGGCCAAAGCCTTCTTCAGGGTCAAACTAGGACCTTCTGTAGGACACTTTGTAAGACACTTTGTGTCCTAGTTTGCCCCTGAAGAAGGCTTCGGGAGATACATGTTGGGCTTAAATAAACAAGTTTACAGCACCATGGGACTTTTGTCTCTTCATTTGCATCTGTATTTGGTGCTTCTCATTTCTCTTCATCTACTGACAGAACAGTGCCAGCAGAATAAGTGGCACACTACAACACCTACTGTATCTATTTGATCAAAGAAGTCCTTGCAAATAATTAGCAATAGTATTTTGCTTTTGCTCTCTTAGCAGTTTCTCTTTTGAACATTCCGACTGCCCATGAAGCAAAAATTGAAACATGGGAAGGGACCACAACACCATTCCCCACCCTGCACCAAACTATAAATTCAATATTCAGTTGGTGGTATTGCCCTGCTTTGTTTCCCCCCAAATAGTCCAATGGCTTTACCACAAATTGCTTCACAGCTCATAGAGCCCCACAGGCACACATTAAGACACTGGAGCTAGCCCTTTCTTCCCTGACCACAGCTCCTTGTGCTTTGTTGTGCTGCTTTTGGAGGACCTCAGAAGCCTCACTATGTGAAAGCAGAATTGCCTATGAAAACTTATGGTGGTATCTGAAGCAGAAGTGTGTTCACAAAGCACTTCCAATGACAAGAGTGAGAAACTTGTCGCCCTCCGCTCATTGTAGCAGTATGTTCTTGTTTCATTGCTACCAATGTTCCAGGAATCCCATTCATTATTTCCTTCCAAATCAGGACAAGGGAGCTGTTAGTAAAATGACATGTTTAAATACACCCTCACCCTCTCAAACAAGGAACTCCCAGCCACTCTGCTATCCATATCTTCCAATTCCCTGCTTGCCTTCCTATGAGTCTTGTCTGGATATTCATTTGGATACAAATGAACACATGAGGCAGGGTGATGGGGGTTGTTATTATTATTATTCACATACCACTTTTCAATGAAAAAAGTACTCAAAGCAGTTCACATGGGAAAAGAATGAGAAGAAGAGGGCTGTGCACCTGCTGGTCCCACTCATTCAAGGGTCATATTTGCACACAGCTCCTATGCATACCCTGGAGTGCACACAGGCTCCTTATATGTGCGATATGCACCCTGGGAAATAGACTAGGGTCTCAGTTCCCATGCACAGGAGTCAAGGTGAGTCCTTGGGCAATATGAAAATGTGAGGGGGCCAGTGGACACAACCTTCCTTGAACAGCCAAATGAACACCTGAAGAGGGCTACAGCCTTGTGGTACTGGGTAGCCCCTTGCAAGGAGAGCTCCACTCCTCAGCACTCTCTAATGACCTGATGGTTCTGAATGTACCCAGGGCTATTTGCACGAAGCAAGGCCTATTCCAGAGGTGCCAAAATGATATATGGTGCTGCTTTCCCCCACTCTTGCAGTTGAGAGGAGGGCTTGTGAAATGTTCACTGAAGGCCAAGAGCAGGAAGCTTACATACTCAGTCATGTCTGCTGGCAGCAGTTCCTGTCTGTTGCTTCTACACCACGCTCTGCAGAGAGGGGCTCTTATCTTTCACTGGGCAAATATTTGGGCAAACTGCCCACATGCGCAGCACATTTATGAGCAGACGTTAATGTTCAGTCTAGTGCAATAGCACAAGAGCTACGCACTGCTTAAGCGCTATTTGATATATAGGCCATTAGCTGGCCTTCTGCCTAGGGATGAATTTCACCCCAAATGATCTTTGAATGCAATTTGAAAAGAAATGTACCTTTTCATTCAAGATAGACAGGCACACTTTCCAACAAGTTATTTATAAAACAAGCCAACAATAAACACCCATAGGGTTACCTCTAATCACTCTTTTCACATTTCCTAGCAACCAACAATCATCTATCAAGGGATACATTCACATGAATAAAGGTGAACAACAAGCTTTAGGAGTTATGTTGCAGTAAAGATCTCATTCTCACGCAGCTCAGTGAATATCAGCAAATATCCACAAAAAGACAAGGAAGCACAGAAGTAATTTTCCATAGTTTTCACTTTAACTGATCATCTGAACAGCCCAGCATGACAAGTGCATTCTTCTTTGTAAGAAGACCATTGAATTCAAGTAGATTTTAATAAGTAGATTTGCTCCAAAAAAACCCAAATTCCAATAAAACATAAAATCAAACACTTTTTTCCTATGTATAACATGCAAAAAAGTGGGGAGCTGCCTAGAAAAAAAATGCAGAGGGACAAAGGGAGCAGGGTAAAGAGGAGTGGTTTTCTTTTGTAAAGTAAAGTGTGCCATTGAGTCGGTGTTGACTCCTTTTCTTTGGCAGAGTACAGGAGGGGTTTACCATTGCCATCTCCTGGGCTGTATGAGATGATGCCTTTCAGCATCTTCCTATATCGCTGCTGCCTGATATAGGTGTTCCCCATAGTCTGGGAAACATAGCAGCGGGGATTCGAACGGGCAACCTCTTGCTCCTTAGGCAAGTTACTTCCCCACTGTGCCGTTACCTTCCCTCATTAGCCTTGACCCATACTACCATGGAGCTGGCTCTGGGGACGGCTGCAGCTGCCCCTTTGCTCAAGTCAGGAAGCTTGTCATTCAAACAGATGCACTACATTGGGGCTTCCTAAATTCAGCTCCAGTGAGTGCTGCCACCACAGCTACCCTGATGTTCCAGTTGGGAAGCACCTAGCTCAGATTGTCCACACAGAATCACAGAATCATAAGCTGACATCCTAAATAATGAATGTTTCACACTTTGCACTTGCTGCTACTGTTGCCACCTTAAAAAATTGTGCAGTCATAGGAACCTAGGAAGCTGCCATATACTGAATCAGACCATTGGTCTATCTAGCTCAGTAGTGTCTTCACAGACTGGCAGCGGCTTCTCCAAGGTTGCAGGCAGGAATCTCTCTCTCAGCCCTAGGAGAAGCCAAGGAGGGAACTTGGAACCTTCTGTTCTTCCCAGAGCGGCTCCATCCCCTGAGGGGAATATCTTGCAGTGCTCACACTTCTAGTCCCCCATTTGAATGCAACCAGGGCTGGACCTGCTTAGCTAAGAGGACGTCATGCTTGCTACCACAAGACCAGTACATGTGTGTGGGGGGGAGGGGGACTTTTGCCACTCTCCTATATCCTTGGAAGTGCTTCCTGAAACCTGGAAGTGGGCCCCTCTGGGTCATGCTGCCCTCAGGGACCCGCTTCACAGGGAAAACTTCCAGAGATGGGGTAGATTGGTAAAAATCACCCCACTGCATGGCTAGCAAAGTGCTGCTAGTCTGCTGCACAGAAATGCCAGCGCTCCATGAGGAACACTGCCACTTTGTTAATCAGGATTCCAGCCACAGAATTTTAGAGTTGGAAGGGAGCCTGGAGGCAGGAACGTAGGGAGGCTGGCTGCGGCCCGTGTGCAGCTGCCGCTGCGGCCCCCTAGCCCCGCCCCCTGCATCTGACATCAGACACAGGGCTTGGCTAGCCACGCCCCTGGATCTGACATCAGATGCAGGGGACGTGGTCTGCCTCCCAAACAGGGCTGCGTGGCCCTGTTTGGAAGGGAGATTGGCCCGTGCTGCATTGGGCAGCACGGGCCGGAGCAACTCTCCCTGCCTTAAAGGCAGGGAGAGCTGTTCCGGCCGCACTGCTAATGCAGCATGGGCCGATCTCTCTCCTAAATGGGGCCATGCGGCCCCATTTGGGTGGGAGATCAATTGGCCCCACTGCGTTGGCAGCAAGACCAGGAGCGGCTCTCCCTGCCTTTAAGGCAGGAAGAGTCACTCCGGCCATACTGCCAATGCAGCATGGGCCGATTTCAGCTCCAAATGGGGCCACGGGGCCCCATTTGGGACCAAAATATCACCCCCGCATCTGACATCAGAAGTGGGGTGTGTGTGTCTGGGACCGCGCTCACGGCCCCTGATCGGTGGCGGCCCAGGTTCTTTGAACTCGTTCGCCCAATGGTGGCTCCGCCCCTACCTGGAGGTCTTCCAGTCCAACCCCATGCTCAGTGCAGGAAACTGCTACAGCATCCCTGACAGATGGCCAGCCAGCCTTGATTTGAAAACCTCTAGAGAAAGAGAAACCCCCTACACGAGGCAGATGTTTCCACTGTCAAACAGCAACTTGTTAGGAAATTCTTCCTGCTTTTTGGCCTAAATCTGCTTCGTTGTTTTGTTTATTTATTATATCTGTACACCAGCCCAGACCTCTGTCTCTGGGCAGTTTGCAGCAACATAAAACAAATTGAAACAGAAATTAAAACTTGAAAGCGATTTGAAACCACAAGTCTAGTTAAAAAGCTTGTGTGAATAAATGTGTCTTTAAAGATCTTCTAAAAGTTGTCAGAAATTTCTTTCAACCCCCTGGTTCCAGTCCTGTTCTTAAGAGCAATACAGAACAAGTCCATTCCTCTTCTTATGTGATGGACCTTCAGATATTTGAAGAAAACTGTCATAGCCCTGCTTCATTTTCTCTCCTCCAGGCTCCTTCAGTCATTCCTCATAAGGCCTGGTTTCCAGACCTCTCGCCATCTTTGTTGCTCTCCTCAACCCCTCTCAGTTTTTAAATGTCTTTCTTAAAATGCAAGGCTCAGAATGGGACATAGTATTCCAAGTGAGCTTTGACCAAAGCAGAATACAGTGGATCAGGTACTTCTTGTAATCTGGACACTATGCCTCTGTTAATACAATCTAAGGCTGCATTCACTTTTTTAGCAGCTGCATCACATTGCTGGTTCATGTTCAGCTTGTTGAGAATTTCATCTTGTTTTCTGGCTTCCTTGCTATATTACAACTTGCAAATTACTGAGTGCCCCTCCCCCATTTTGCTTCCACCTTTGACACGTGTTCTTTTCCTCCTCCCTAGTACCTGGTTTTATACTTAGTACTGGCTTTTTGCCATCTTCTCCAACTGGGTTTAGTTTAAAAGCCTTTCTGAGAAGGTTTGCAAGGCCCATACATTATTACCACTCTTGGTGAAGTGCACCCATTCTAATTCCAGGAGTTCTTCATATAGTCAGCATAGGCTGTGGTCCAAGAATCCAAACCTTTCTCAGCGACACCATCTTCATAGCCACTTACTTTCTTAAGTAAGTGGCTGCATTCTTCTCAAGCATTTTGACTTTGATAAACACACCACTTGTGCTCCTAATACCTTCATTTTCCTATAAAGTACCTCACAGTGCTCATAGGTTTGTTAAAGGTTTCTTCCAGCAGCATCATTCATCCCCAAATGATCAGCAAGATGTTATGGTGGTTGAGTTTCATGAGTGTCAGCAATCTCTCTGTGTACACACAAGGAAGAAAGCACAACTCCCTTGATCTGTCAGGTGCACGTATGTGGCTCTGTCCCTCTCAGTACGGAGTAAACCACCAACTCCATACATCTCATCAGGGTAGTAGTTAGGTTGCTCCCCATCATGGAGGGTTAAGTGTCTTCCTCCCTCTTCTGGGCAGCCTAGGGTGGCAATCCTTGTCCAGGTAGCAGCAGATCTTCCTCCATAGGCTGTATGTACCATAGGCAACCTTGTACCAGTTGTTCAGCATCAGTGGCAATGGATGTTTCCTGATTCTCATGCTCCTGTGTATCCTGTGGTCCATGTACTCACCTCTTTCAGTGGAACTACTTCATCCTCTGTGGAAGCCTCCTACTTCTGTGGTCATTCCTGAAGAGCTTCTTCTATCCTATCAAGGAACTCCTTACTTGGATATTTGTAAAACCATCTCTTTTTCTGGACATTTGTGCTCTTTTTTGGACTTCCAGTAGGTGGCGTTTGTGGGACCTTATGGTCCTGGTACACCATTACCTTCTACAAGAAGAAGAAGAAAAACTCCTTACTTTCCTTGACAAGTTTTAGGGTAGAAAGATGTGCCTCAAACCTCTTCATTCTCTCTTCCTAACCCTCCACCTTTTCTTCCTCAGGATGACGGGCTTGCATCTTGTGCAATTATAATTCATGTTCTCTTCAAGTAGAAAACAGACATATCACATTCCCTACAGGTCACCACAACACTTGTCTCAATGTCCAAGTTGTTTGAAGCTCCAGAATGTTTAGTATTCCTCCCCTGCTCAGCTCCACAGCAAACACCCCTTATTGCTGTTAATCTCCTAATCACAAATTCCCAGACTTTTGTGTGTATCTTAAGAAATATCCGGCCTACACTGAACCTCACCATGCTAAGGGATGTGCTTTTACTCCCTAGGAACTCACCTTTGCAGCAAGCTTCACAACCTCTCTCCAAGCAGAAACTGAAACAGCCCAGGAATAGCACTATCTCACAGAAAAAGCCTCAATACACCAGCAATTTCCCACAGCAGCCTATAAAAGCACCTTTTCTCTTCTCTCTTCATCAGCTCCCATGCAAAACTCCCTTATTCCTGTTAGCTACTGTATTTCCTGTTTGCAAGCTCCTAAGACTTCTATGTCTTAAGAAAGACCACCGTAAGGTGTCTGAACTTGTTCCCTACCTCCCACAAAGTCATTGATATGGGCTTAGGAGATGGGCAAAGTGTATTCATCTGCTGAAGGCCCCTCCCCCAATTCCATCATGGAAGTTTGTGCTTGGCTGGAAGGAAAAGGCCTAAAGTGATTGGTCACTGAGGAGGCATGTCTTCAGGATGCATACTCTGAGTTGAGTTTCTTTCTCCCTCAGAGGCGTAACTATAGGGGGGGCGGGGGGGCACGTGCCCCGGGCGCCATCTTTTCTGGTCACGTGGGGGGCGCCGCCATGACCAAATTATTTTTTTAATTTTTTTTAATTTTTTGTTAATACAAATGTTTCCTGCTCAGTGCAGCAGCACTGCAGCAGTCAAGGGAGCACGTCGGTGCCCCCTTCCCCACGAGCGGTCCCTTCCGCGCCCCCTGCGCCCCCCCATTGCTTTGCTGGTGCCTGGCGGCCAGTCAGTGGCCTGGCTTGGCGGCGGCGGCGGGCGCTTGTGAGGAAAAACCTAAGTATAATGTAGTATGTTGGGGGGGTGTGGTGGGGTGCGGTGGGGGGGTGCCATTTCAGTGCTTGCCCCGGGCACCGTTCTCCCTAGTTACGCCTCTGTTCTCCCTGGTTCTTTGAGACCAGGCAGGTTTCAAAGGACCAGGTCTCAAAGGCAGGTCTCAAAGGTAGGGGTGTGCATGGCTCGGAGTCCCCCCCGGTCTGGCAGGGGGGGATTGTGACTTTAAGCGGGGGGTGGTACTTACCCCCCCCACCGCTCTTCCCCCTCCGGTGCTGGTCCTTGGAAAAATCTTCTTGGGGCGGCAGAGCTCCTCTCTGCCGCCCCTGCCCCCATCGTTGTTCATCAAGCCTTAACAGAAACGAGCGCTAGCAGTGTGCATGTGCCCTGCGCGGCGTGCGTGAGATGAACGCGCACCGCGCAGGGCACATGCATGCCACTAGTGCTCGTTTCTGTTAAGGCTTGACGAACAACGATGGGGGCAGGGGCGGCAGAGAGGAGCTCTGCCGCCCCAAGAAGATTTTTCCAAGGACCAGCACCAGAGGGGGAAGAGCATTGGGGGTGGGGGTAAGTACCACCACCACCCCGCTTAAAGTCACAGTCCCCCGCCCAGCTGGACCTCCGGACCAGTCCGGCGGTCTGTTCTATTATGCCGGACCAAAACCATGCACACTCCTACTCAGAGGACCATTTGGAGGAGGTGAATTAGGCTTGGATGCTGTGGAATGTTTCTTTGGGGTAGGTTTTGCATTAGGTTACACTGATGGGAACCTGAAGAATTTTCAATACTCCTCTGTATGGCATGGCACTGATCACTGACTAGAGCGGTCTGGATGCATTAATTTCATTTTTGTTGGATTTATTTGTTTCATTTGTATCCTGTCTCTCCACAAGCTCATGGATGCTCACAGCAGTAATGAAAAATTACATGACTTCTTAGTTAAGTGTATTCCCTGTCCTGCAAATACCTTTCTCATCGTGTAATTTGAGCTGCTTTTGGCACAGTCCTAGAAAGCACAGTATGAGATGGTTTATTGAGGTCTTTGGGTATAGAGGCATGGCACAGTAGCCTTCAATCCTCTCCTTGGACTAAGATTTAATGAAACAAATGAGCTAATCATTCTGAAGCATGCCAATTTCCCAGTTACCCATGCCCTAGATGCTGTTGCTCTAGCAGTCACCATCTGGCTGGGAGGATGAAATACAAAGCATCTCTGCCGAGACAATAATAAATGGCTTTTGCTTAACTGGACACCAATTAATTGGCTGAAAATTTACCTTTGCCTTGGCTGAAAATTTACAAAACCTTGGCACACACTCTCTCCTTAGAGACCAAACAGTTCACCTACACTGATTAGGTCTTTGGCATACAGCAGCTATGCCACATGTTGGCATAATACTCTCAGATATTAAACAGAATTTTATACTGGTCTGCCCTTCAATTAAGTAATTAGCAGCGAATAGAATTTTTTTTTGCTGTTGCTCTTTTGTAATTGCTTTTTTTAATGTGATAAATCAAAAGATCAATGTATGCTTTCAGGTCTGTTGATTTGGTGGGCCAGCCCATGGATTTGGCCATGAACATAAGGACAGGAGGAACAGTTTTCCCCAACCCCAGATTTTCTAAAGAGATGGAAAATATTTCCTTTTTGTGCTAAAATAACTATTAAAGCAAATTACCTCCTTAGCGCAGTCTGATTCACACAAGAAAACAAAACAGCTGCCTTTCTAGAAAACCTCAGTTCAGCAAGCATGAGCAACGGGAACCAAGGCAACAGTGTCCATGATCACCCCTACCATTGTTATAAAAGCAGAGCCAGCAAGTAAAAGCAGAGCCAACAAACAACCCATTTGACTACTGCAATGTGGTGTATATGGGGCTGCCCTTGAAGACAGTTTGGAGACTTCAGTTAGTACAAAATAAAGCATCAAGAGTACGAAGTGGGATGTTGTACAGAAAACATCAGGTTGGTTCTAAAAGAATTATATGAATGGTCCCTCTACTAATAAGTCTGGGTGAGGCAGCCACCACATGCAGCACATTGGTGAAGGTGGTAGGATGCCTGCTGGACACATCCCACTGGACTGCCACCACTCCACATTTCACCCAGGGGTGGTACACACACCAGCTGCTGCCACAACCACCTCCTCTTCCTCCATTCTCCCACATCTGTCTTTTGAAAACAAGAGTGGCAGCTCTTGCTGTGGGGTGAGAAAAGGAGTAGGGGCATGGCCAGGGTGGGGTTGGAGGAGACTAAGGGAACCAGCAGGCCACGGGTTAGTGGGGTGCATGGTGGTGGCAATCAGGTGGCAATCAGAAAGAAAGGGGGTCGAGGGCTGTGGCGCACTGTGCCACCATTGGCAATAGGGGGCTTTAGGTCAGGCCTGACTACACCGGCTTCAAGACCATTTCCAGGCCCAGGATCCTGGTTCTGCCCTTTACACCCTATATCTTTTGAGATCAGGATACCTCAAGGACTGCCTGTTCCCACACAAACCTGCCTGAGTTCTAAGAGCCTCATTGGAGGCCTTCCTGTAGCCCCCCCCCCCGTCACTTGAGGTGAGGTGTGTAGTAATCTGAGATGGGGCCTTCTCTGTTATGGGCCGTGTCCATGGAATGCTCTTCACCAGGAGGCTTGCCTGGGGTCAACTCTGCTTTGTTTCTGGCGCAAGGTGATGGCCTTTCTACTTCCCTAAGCATTTTTGTGCATTTTTAATATTTACTTATCTTTCCACTCTGGCTTTTTATTGAAGTTTGTTTTAATAATTTTGTTTAATGTACTCTGCTCTGTGAGGTTTACCTGAAAGGGAAATAAAAGTATCTTAAATAAATAAAGCTGGGCAACAAAAATAAGCAGTGAGGGTGAAAGAGGGAGAGAATGGTGAAGAAGAAAAATAAGAGAAGCCGCTGCCAGTCTGTGAAGACAATATTGAGCTAGATAGACCAATGGTCTGACTCAGTATATGGCAGCTCCCTATGTTCCGATGAGTTTGTGAAAGGGGCAAAGTAAAGGTTTAGACTTGTGGGTAGAGGCACACAAACCCCCGGACCTAGGGGACCCACTCTGGTCCTCCAAGGTTCGGGGGTGGGGGGCCTCGGCAGCCACCCCACACCCGCCCTGCCAAACCTCCTGATTTTTAAAATACCTTTTCCCCCTTACTGCAGCCGAGGGGTGCCTGGGTGGGGAGCGGAGCAGTCCTTCTCCCTTCTCCCCCCTCCCCAAAGCTTGCTACGATCTCTAAACCTCACCCTTTGTTAAAGACACTGGCCTGAATGGACATGGTCAGCATCCCTCCGGTCTCTCCATCGGTGGGGGAGGAGGACTGCTCTGCTCCCTCCCGCAGGCACCTCTCAGCCATGGTAAGGGTTGAGTTTTTTAAAAAAACAGAGGTTTGGTGGGACGAAACCCAAAGGAGGTTTCAGAGCCCTTGCACGTGGGGGGGAGGGGCTCGAGGCTGGGGGATCCGGCTGGTTTGGGCACCCAAGTCATCTTGGTGTGCCCCTGCTTGTGGGGGTAAAGTTTAAAAATAAAAATCGAGTTTGTGTATCATCCTTTTTCTTTTTTAAAAGCATTTTGTATAGTACTTTAGGCCATGAGCTAACTATACTTACTACTATTAAACTTCAATGGAATACATACTTCCAAGTAATCATGTTTGGAAGGGAAGTATTGCACCTGGATCTCATATTGCCATTGTGATGCTTAGGGGGAACTCTGCACAGGAATCCATTTTGATATGAGCCCTATTCAGACACTAAACTAAAGACACTATATTCATGTAGTATCTAAAACAGGGTCGGAAGTCCAGCCCCGGGCCCATCACTCACCCCCTCAGCCCACCAATCACAGTTACAGCAGCATTCATCTGAAGAGGTGAATGCAGTATCCGTGATGGCAGAGACTTTCATGATCAGGAGATGGGGCACCCCAGCCTTCCAATCGCAGAAGCACCCTCCATCATGGCTACGATTTTCAACTTGTAAGACAACTGCCACTGTAATCATGAGCAGTAAGCTGCAGATGTGAGTGGCAGGGCTGGACAGTGGGGGGCGGGGGACTTCCAGCCCCATTTTAGACGCTGAATGCAAGTACAGTGTCTTTTAGTTTCATGTCTGAATAGGGCCATGCTTTCCACCAGATATTGTTGTTTGTCAGTTTACGGTATACCAGAATATCTGGATGACCACTGAGGGCAGTGCTCTGTTTGCAACAGATGCCCTTGATGACTTTGCAAGCAAAGCAAAATTGTGATAAACAATAAAAGTAATCAGAGGTATGCTGTCCCTGAACACAGAAGTTCCATTCTTTATTATGATGGCTAATGTGTCCTCCGTGAATTTATTATCTACCCTACCCTTCATGACACTTCTAAGCTTTGAGACTCTGAAAGAACAGGATGAAGATAGCATATTTTTCTAAGGGATCACCTTCCCTAAAGAGTTTAGAGTAACCACTTTCCTTTAGAACAAATATGTACTCAACTTCAAAATATAAGGTAGGTGCTGAGCATGCACCGCAATGTCACTGAAGCTTAAAAGAGCCGATTTGAGCACATTTCTGTGTGGTATATTATTAGATTTGTCATTCTGTGCTCAGTGCCAAGAAAATCAGAGTTTTGTTACAGATATCAATAAGGGAGCTGCTTCTTTGCCTTAAGCTTTAGAGAACCACACTTTCATTATAGAGGTTGCCAGTGGGAACTTTGGAGCTGGTCTTTATAGTACTCTCAAGCAGGAAGCAATGAAATGAAATGAAAGGTCAAAGGTTACACCAAGGTTCCAAAAAAGAACACGGAACAGAAGTTACAGGTTCTCTAAAACAATTCTCTAAAATTAAGATAAGTTGCAGCATGGTGAAGATCTTATTCTCAGTTGCATACAGTATAAATCAGAGCATCATTTATTTATTAGATTTGTATTGCTTTATTGACTACAGAAAAGCCTTTAATTGCGTCGACGATCATAGAACAAATCAATCCAGAATTTTCACTCAAGGCGCAAATGACCAGACTCAAACTATCATACTTTGGACACAGTGTGTGAAAACCCAGCTCCCTTGAGAAGTCCATAATGCTAGGAAACGTTGAAGGAAAGAGAAGAAGAGGACAACCAGCAGCAAGGTGGATGGACTTGATTAAAACAGCAATGAATGCACCACTGAGAGACTTTAAAGGCCAAATTGAAGACAGATCATCCTGGAGAGAATCTATCGATGTGGTCACTAAGAGTCAACACCAACTTGACAGCACTTAATCAATCAATCAATCAATCAATCGTGTTCTTCCACCAAGGAGCTCAGGATGGTACACATGGTTCTCCTCCCTTATTTTATGCTCACAAGCACCCTATGAGGTAGTTTAGGTTGAGAGATAGTGACTGGCCTAAGGTCACTCAGTAAACTTCATAACTAAGAGAGGATTTAAATTCAGGTCTCCCTGATCTTAGTCTGACCACTGATCCACACTTATTCATCAGAAGCAACAAGAGCTAAAGAAAGGAAGGTAAGTGAGGGTGGGGATTGATATGCAACACTACAAAATATTCCTTTTTAGAAATATAGCAATGAGTGGATGAGTTCAACTGGTTCACATTTAGGTTGTAAAAAGAGCATCTACTCCCATGCCCAAGTGAGAATGGCCTATCACACACACTGCAGCCTGAATTATGTGGCTGAACCTTAGAGATTCCTGCTTCAGAGCAGTGGCCCACATGATATACAGTATTATGCCTCCTTAACGCTGTGCCCCAGGACTGCTCTGAACTCCTATGCAGCCCAGACTGTGCTCTGAATGAGCAGTTGTACAAGCAGCGCTATTGCCACTGTCTCCGTTGTCACAAATGAGGGAAATGGTGGTAGCACTGCTTTTGCAACTGTTCATTTAGAACACTGTCGGCTGCTTAGGAGTCTGCAGCAGCCCTGGGACACACCATTATGGAGGACTAACACTGTGCATCATGTGGGTCACTGTATTAAGCCATGGTGACTTCTGCGATCCTTGCCAGCCCTATGACTCTGTCTTATCATTGAATTTTAAGTTTGGAAGGCAACTTGAAGGTCTTCAGTCCCCAGTTCAGTACAGGAAACTGCTTCAGCATTCCTGACAGATGGCCATCTGGCCTCTGTTTCAAAGCCACTAGCAAAGAAGGGCCCACCACTGCATGAGGCGGACAGCTCCACTGTCAAACAGCTCCTGTCTAGCCTAAATCTGCTTTCTTGTAATTTCAGTCAGTTGGTTCTAGTTCTGCCCTCAGGAAAAAGGCAGTCCACTCTTTCTTCTATGAAGGGACAACCCTTCAGGTATTTGAAGGAGCCTGTCATATCTTCCCTTAGTCATATTTTCTCTGGGCTAAAAACACCAAGCTCCTTTTGGTAATGTGCTTCTGCTCTAACAGAATACTTCCAGAATATGAACGCGCTCTGAAAAGTAGGTGCACTCTTGCACAACAGTGCATAAGTGCCCACACGCAGTAGAGCACCAATGTGGGGTCTATGCTGTGTGTCAGCAGATGTTAGGAGTGCCCATGGACCACTGCTCTGGATGTCAGCCAGTATTCCAAGTGAGGCCTAACCAGCACAGAACAGAGTAGAAGTATTGTGAACTGGACACTATGCCTCTGTTAATGCTGCCTAAGATTGCATTAGCTTTTTTAGCAGCTATATTACACTGCTAGCTCATGTTCAGGTTGCGGTCCAGGTCTCCCCCATCCTGTACTTGTTCTGCATTTGGACAAGAAAAATCAGATGCACAACATTGTCTCTGTTGGGCTGCATCTTGCCGGCTTTGACCCAGTGTTCAAGCTTGTCCAGATGAGTTTGAATCTTGATTCTATCTTCTAAAGAGCCCCTGGTGGCGCAGTGGTAAAACTGCCGCCCTGTAACCAGAAGGTTACAAGTTCGATCCTGACCAGGGGCTCAAGGTTGACTCAGCCTTCCATCCTTCCGAGGTCGGTAAAATGAGTACCCAGAATGTTGGGGGCAATATGCTAAATCATTGTAAACCGCTTAGAGAGCTCCGGCTATAGAGCGGTATATAAATGTAAGTGTTATTATTATTATTATTATTATTATTAAAGTGTTAACTAACCCTTCCACAGCTTTGTGGCACCTGCAGATTTTTCATTCTCATGGGAATTATTTGTGATTGTGCCTTCAGGACCTTGCTTTTCAGAATTTCCCATTCTTCTTGGACCCTTTTCTCCTTTAGGATTTCTAGCGATGGATTTCTACCTAATTTTTCTCTGAGCTCATTAAAACCAGCTTTTCTGAAACTGAGGGTACACATCTGTCTTCCTGCAGCTTTCCCTCCCCTGAATTCCATGATGGTGTGGTCACTTTTCCCCAGTGTTTCCAACCCCCTCCCATTTTGACTTCATCAACCAGTTGTTCCTTGTTGGTTGGTAAGTCCAGGATAGCTGACTTGCTTGTTCTTTCTTCTACCTCCTGAAAGATGAAGTGTCAGCAAGGCAGGTGAAGAATTTATTGGACCTCCCACTTCTAGCAGAGTTCTTCCCACTTTCTGGAGTATACAGTACTTTCATACCTAGCTATCAATAAACTGGACATAGTAATCATTGAACTATAGGCAGACTCAGTTGCAGTGCTATTTTTGAGAAGCAGTAGTAAGAGGTACCCATATCAAATTTAGTAAGGCAATCTTTATTTACCTTTTTGGTTTTGCTTTAAAAAGCACTGATGGGAAAAAGCTGCTATTTTTAAATCTTATGAACACTAATTCTTCCACACTGAATGAGACCAAATTAGAATTTGTGATTAACTTCCGTATTTACAAGTATCAATGGGGCCTCTAGTTTGCTGAATGTCTTCCAGGAAGAGAAAGATGATCCAAGTTACATTTCCTGAGAGTGAAGTGAGAGATGTTTGGCATTTATGGCAAGACATTTCTTCTTCCAGCTGACACCTACCATCACCTGTCACATTACAAATAATTTGATGATCAGTGGTCGTGAGGTTGGCGTGAACAACCTCTGTTTTATGGTGGGTGATGATGTATTTAATGCCACCTTAAACCAAGACTCTGAAATCTTAGCCTTTTGTGTTTGCCGAGAGGATTCAACAAACAGGGGTAGGTTATTCATGGAAAAACAAAGCTGATAGGGCCCCAAAGACTAATCCTTCTTGCTGTCATTGTCAATAGCAACACATTAGACATAGAATTTACAATGTCGAAAATTTTTCAGACAACAAACAAGTGTCTTGGGGAAGAACAACAAAAGAACAACTAACAAAATCCAGCAGCAAGTCTATGCCAACACAGGATATTTGCATGCTCATTCAAATAAGATGAAGGACATGCTGTCTGCTACCCCAAATAAGGATAAATCTGTAAGAAACTATTATACCATACAACTTGGTCCATTTTTAAAACTTAATTTAGTCACAATGGAACAACTGCTACACCACAACAAAGTTCTCAAAGCAATGTACAACATATAAAAACACATCATACCCCACTGAGCCATCTTAAAAATCAAATATTCAGTTTATGAATAAAAATCCAGCATTTAAAAAGCAACAAATCCTATACTTAGGTGCCACTAAATGCTTAATTTTGGGATACCACACTCCCAAAATTAAATGGTGGTTTGTAAGAAGGCAGGCTTCTATAGGGAGAGCATCCTATATCTGCATCACCACCATCTACAAGTTGAAGACACTGAACAATTTGAGGTAAAAGTTGTGAACAGTCTCTCTCTCTCTCTCTCTCTCTCTCTCTCTCTCTCTCTCTCATTGAAGGAAGTTCATCTGAGAGAAAATGTTCCCTAAGGTACACAAACCCCAGGCCATTTAAGGTGATTAGTAAAAAAACAGCACAAACCCACCTCTGGAGCCCACCTCCAAAATGAATTTAAGAGAGCAAGCATACCCTTAGCCCTGTTCTTCTGCTTGTTTGCCAGCCCTGGATGCTTGCAGCCGGCTCCTGGCCGGCATTGGAGAAATCCCCACAATGCATTGTGCACTTGCACAATACATTATGGGAGTTTATGGTGGAGCGACGCTTCACAGCCCCCGACCCTCCACACTGCTGGGTGCAGCCAGCAATTGTCTGGCTGCCTACCCATCAAAGACAGAGAAATATTGAGGCAGATCTCACGATTGGTGAGACCCACCTCCAGAGGGTTTGCGGGGAGAGCGGGCTAAGCCCGCTCTCCCCACAGACGATCATTAAGCCCTCCCGAGCGGCTGGGTCAGCGGCCCACACAACTGCCAGCTCCATCACGGAGCCGGTGGGGGCTTGGGAGTTTGGGGGCCGCACAGCCCCCAGGAGTTCCAGCATGCTGGAGAGACCCCTGAGCCAGGATGCTGCTTTCTAGCCTCCCGGTTGGAGGGGTCTTCTCGTGAGTTGCCATGGCACGGAGCTGCGCCATGGTAACACATGATCCGGAAACCCCGGTTAGCGGACCACTCGCTCCGCTAACCTGGGCTAAGAGGAGGGCTTTGCAAGTGGGTTAGCTGCTTGTAAACCACCAGGCTCGCCCGGTGGTTTACACGACCAGAAAAAATCGGGCTAGGCTCTCCTAGCCCAATTTTTGCTGGTCGTGAGAATAGCCTCAGTCTCTGGGGAGGTAAGTGCTAGCAGCCTTCCTCCCCACTCTCCCTCGAGCCCTTTCTCACTGATCCTGAGAAAGGGCTCAGTATGTTGCGTTCTAATTATAATGTTTAGGGCTGCAACTTTTAATCAATTATTCAATTAATTTAATTGATTTTTTAAAAAAAAGTTTCACTAACAAGGTACCCCAATCAATTGGGCAGCACATTCAAAGTCAGAATACAAGTACTTATAAAACTTTAAGATGGCAAGCTGTGTCTTGAAGGCATTCACCTTTCTCTTTCCCACTGGAGGGAATGCCTTTTCTAAAAGGATGCCTGCAAACACATACATGCAGCATCTAAAAACAAATAGAAATATTATTTGGTTTAAAACTATTGTTCTTAATCCTAAGCAAATTTAATTGCTTAATGGATCAATGAATTTACTGAAACTCTTACAATTATAATATACTAATACTTCTTTAATTGGGTGACAGCACAAATCTATATACTAGGCTAGTTCACACAATTGTTATTCGGGCAGGACAAGCGTCCTACCCAAGTTTGGGAGCTGTGCATGCTCCCATTTTTTGATTGTGTGCTCATAAAAACTAGCAAGGGAGGAGGAGAGGGAAATGATCACCTGTGAGGCTTCTACTGGGTAAGAGGGCTTTTCCTCCTACCTCATTAAGCAGCTGAGTACAGCTGCTGGTAGGATGAAGCTCTCCTACCCAGCAGGAACCTCGCAGATGATCACTTCCCTCACCACCTACCTTGGTTTTTATGAACACACGATCAGGCCCATAGCCAGCTGGTGGCATGGTGTGTACCTGCCAAATGAAAAAAAAAAAATCTCTTTCCTCCTAAAAACTGTTTTCACTGAACATTTTATAATCGGCCTCCCTTGACTTCTGCAATCCCGCCACCCAAATTTTGAGGCTGGCTACAGGCCTGCACACGATCACAAAATGGGAGCACACACAGCTCTCAAACTTGGATCGGACAAATGTCCTTTGGTTTGTCATGAGAACCAGCTGATTATTTCCAAAAGTGCTGAAGTTTAGGATCCTTAAGGATGGAGACCCAAACAAGTGAAAGTTACTGGCAGATGTGGGGTGACCTGCTGATAGTGATCAAAAAAATCTGAAGAAAAAACCTAAGGGGGGCAAAAATATCCACAACTGCCCCAATATTGGTCGATGGGGCTGAATGTCCATACATAGAATGAAGTTAACAAATGGGCAGAGCTAATGAAACTCTATGGTGAGGGGGGGAAAGGAGGCCCTGAGCAAAGAGAGTGGTATTCTTTCTCAGCTTGAAGAATACCCCCTCAAGACTGTCACAAGTTCTTCTGCTTCTGATGGAGAAAGTTGTCAAATAGTCTTCACAGAAGAAAATGCTTAAATGCTGAAACTCTGTGAGGTCATTCACACAATAATAATATTAAAAAACCTGGGTTCTACCTAGGTTTGGGAGCTGTGTGTGCTCCCAGTTTTTTGTTATTTAGAAGCAAGGTAAGAGGAAATTCCGGGTAGAAGTGATTATGTGGAAGCAAGGTAGGGGGGGAAACTTGGTTAGCTTTTCCCCCTACCTCACTTTCAAACAATCACTTCTACCCAGGTTTTCCTCTTACCTTGCTTCCACACAACCAAAAATTGGGAGCACACAGAGCTCCCAAACCAGGGTAGAACACAGTTTTTGATTATGTGAAAGACCTCTGAGGCTACTAAGGATGTGCACGAGCTGGTTTAGTGCGTTCTCTGGGAAGTGGTGGACTGGTTTGGCACCGTTGTTCAAACTGGCTCAGTGGGGTGGGGAGCAATTCCTTTAAAAAGCAAGTAAGGAGTTCCTTACCTGCTTGTCCCGGCTGTGCCACTTTTCCACCGGTAGTGCCCGTGGGGCTCCAAACGGCCGCACAGGGCTGAGGCACTGTTCCCTGCAGCCTCCACATGACATCGGCATGCTCCTTACCTGTATTTTAAGGGAACCACTCCCCACCCTGATGGCAGGTGCATGAATGGCTCATGCACATCCCTAGTGGCATACTATCCCTAGTGGCATTAGTCAGGTAACCCTGTTCTGTTTCTGAAGGGGAAGGAGTTTGACACAGTCAATCTCTCATTGTTATGAAGCACTGCCCTCCCAGGTGCTGGTGGGCAAGTTTTGAGGGAAATTCCTAACAACCCCCCAGATTCATGTGGCGGTTCAGATAACCACAATATGCAGTGGCCATTTGGATGCCGACACCACACACAGGCTGCAGGGAACAAAGCAGCAGGGCAGCAGCAGAGCAGGTAAGGAGGACCTGCTTCTCTGCTTTTTAAGGGAACTGCTCCCTGCCCTGATGAACTGGTTCAGCTGTGGGCCCCTGAACCAGTTTAATGGTTCCCAAAGGAGGTACAGAACCGGCTTGTGCACATCCCTACTTGAAGCTTGCCTGGGCTGGAAAAATGAAGCTGGAGATCCATGTGGCAAGGGGAATTCTGGACAGCTAGACTGAAATTGTGATGGGAGATCGAGGGACCCCAAAACAGTTATTTCAGCTCAGAGATTCTCAGACTTGGGAATCTCTAGCACACTCTATCTGGGCTTTCAATGTGGTGGATGGTCTATGATAAGAATCAGGGTGGTCTCAATCCCCAGAAACAGTGACATGAAGATCGGTGAAACTGTTTAATCCATGATACTGTTCTTGTGGGTAGAACTGTTCAAAGTACTAATTCTAAGAGGGGTTTTTTATACTCTGACGACCAAGCATTTTGGAACAAAACTCAAGAGGACCTTTTTTGGTGCTGTGAATTAGTGATCTACTAGCTGAACCCTCCCAGAGCATCTGTGCAGTAGTTACTTTTTGGGGTTTTGCTGACCCCGCACAGAGCATCTGTGCAGCAGTGCTCTGAGCCTGTGGCATCCCCCCTCTCCCCACCACTCTCACTCGCTCTCTCACTCGTGCTCTCCCCCCACCACTCTCTCACTCTTCCCCCACTCTCTCGCTCGCTCTCTCGCTTGCGCTCCCCCACTCTCTCACTCTCTCCCCACCACTCTCTCACTCTCTCCCTCCCCCACCACCACTCGCCCGACTCTGGCTGTCCTCCTTTCTTCCTCTCTCTCCCCCCCGGCTGTCCTCCTTTCTTCCTCCTTCCCCCCCCCCCCACTCTGCCTGTCCTCCTTTCTTCCTCCTTCCCTCCTTGCCGCGGCCTGGACTGCTGGTGCCTCCACCACTGCCTCCTAACCGCCCGCCCCAAGTTTTCTCTCGGCCGCTTTCCCTCTCTCCTCAAAACAGCAACAGCTTCTCTCGCGGGCTCCCACAGGCCTCAACCTCCTGAACAAACTACCCCTCCCTCTCTCTCTCCATCATTTCTCTCTCTCCATCATTTCGCTGCTCTCTGTGTCTGGTTTCTCCTTTCCAATCTGCCTTTCCTTTTTTCTTCCTCCATCCTCCGCCCCCCAATTCTGCTGATTTCTGCCTTTCTCCCTTGCAGCCGCTCCCTCCCCATGCAATGGTTCCAGGCATCCAGACGCTCTGGACGCATCTGGACGCAGTTCTCTTTTGGGTTGGCCATAAGAGAATTATATATATAGATTTGGGGGTGAGCTAGTACAACCAATGGCTAGAATTACAATAATAAAATCATTTAGAATTAACAACTTCATTCCGAATAACACCACAAATATAACAACATTTAGCAACATTGAATTTAATTGTAAAGGATTGTAAAGAGGAGAAAGGGGGAGGGGTTTATTCCTAACACCTCCCATTAAAAAACATGAAAATAGAAAAATTAAAATTTGCATATGATTGAAGTTAGAGCAGGGACTCAACTTTGTTGCTAACTTTTGATTTTTTTTTCACCACACACAGGCACAGTCTCTCTTGCATTTTAAATTTTTATTGGCTTTTACAATAGCTTTACATTCAAATTACATTCATTTATTTAATTAAGTAAATATTGACTTCCCGCCTACCTATCTGCGCGGTTCACATTAACTATACATATAAACCATTGCTATAATAATTAAAAACATAGATACTCTACATTACTACTCGATATTACCCAACCCAACCTGCTGTTATTACTATATTTCAGACCTTGCTGAAAAGTCCATATTAGAACACAGGCACAGTCTCAAGTAACACATGGACACCAGGGACATACTGCAACATTTTGTTGCAGGTTCCCACTTGTAAGAATGTAATTCTATGCAGCACTATTACTAGCAGGAATGGTACTATTTAACTCTATAAACTTTAAAAGGAATCTATATCCACACTTGCCAGGCTACATGGGGGTACAGTAATGAGGTGCATACTGATACTGGCAGTGGATAGGCTCTATTCAGTGTTTAAAGGCACCTGTATATTTGAGGTTCAGAAACAGGGATGGATTCAAAACAAGCTCCTGCTATCTAGCAAAGTCCAAAAGCACTCCCTTAAAGACACATACTTTCTAAATCTATGCTTCCAAATAAGCATGTTGTCGTATGTATTCTTCATCTCATGATACATAAACGTACTGCTCTATTGTACGAAGGGTGGTAGCCACAGGGGAGCCTGTGGAGATCTGTCCCCCTCCAATTCTTTCAGACCCTCCCTAAACTTACAGCTTTCTTTCTTTTTTTTGAAGTAAGCTTCTAGACCACTCTGCTAAGAAACAACAAAAAATGTTCTGTGTACCCAGTTACAGAAGGAACAGGCGTGCATAGCTAGCAACACTCTGCACAGTGCCAAAGTATTACATGGCCATGCCTCTTAATGTCCCTATGATTAGTGCTTGTCCACAGAGGCAAGTGCTGAAGATGGGCAGAGTGTCTTCCTGTGATTTGGAACACTGGACAGCCAACATTCCAAATGTACATTCCAGGTAACTGTATGCAAGAAACTCTCTGTCAACTTCACATCCCAGTTTTGTGAAATCTTGGCTTTTTACCCAGTCTTTTATACAAGTGTTTTTATTGTTGCTGGTGCTCTGGAAGTTTTTCACATCTAGCTGTTATTTCGCATCTCCTCTGGAATGGAGGTGTGTGTTCACATAACGACCAAATTTACCCCAAAGTCCCTGCAGGCTATCAGGGAGCACTTCACACACAATT
Source organism: Hemicordylus capensis (assembly GCF_027244095.1). Classification (NCBI taxonomy): domain Eukaryota; kingdom Metazoa; phylum Chordata; class Lepidosauria; order Squamata; family Cordylidae; genus Hemicordylus; species Hemicordylus capensis. The sequence goes on along the minus strand of NC_069657.1, from coordinate 303,948,091 downwards.
TGGGTTTTTTATTTGGTGTTAGTGCAGCCCAATTTATATCCATAGTTTCAAAAAAATCCACTTTTTGCTTTGGTTTTTTGGGGCAACTTCAAACTTGCGGTAAAGCTTCTCAGTAAACCCTCGGTAAAGCCTGCTGTCTGGGAAAACTTCTGTATTTTATGGTCCTATTGCATATGTTTTTAAAACTTTTAATTAGATTTGTATTTTTATATTCCAATTTAATATTTTTATTGTGTGGCTGTTTTATACTCTTATATTGTTTTAAATATTGTGTAAACTGCCTTGAAATTATTTTAATGAAAGGTGGTATAAAAATTTAACAATAAATAAATAAAGTGAGTAAGAGCTGTTAACAGAGTCAAGAAGCAGTACTGTCTTTGCTTATAAACTCAGTGAAGCCCCAAATGCAGTTTTCAGATGATTTGCAACTCCCAGTTCTGCATGAACAGAGTGATATACCAAAAATAATGGGAGTTATGAGCCTTACTGGTTTAGCCTTCAGAATCTGTAACTGAGCTGAGCTCCACATTTTAAGCCTCACTAACGTGATAAGCTTCAGCTCCATAGCCTCTGGGACTCAAAGAGGTTAAAAACTCTTCTGCAGTGGTGCTAATGGATTTTAGCTTGTAGGCAAAACTCCAAATTGAAAGAACTTTGAAAAAATACTTCATATGATTCCCAAATCTGGAAACTCCCCCACCCACTGTCCCAGTGAAATACAATTAGGGAAATCAGATACCATGCATGCCGTTATCCTTCAGAGAGTGGCTGGAATTGATTAAATGCTTTCTATGTGACCTAGAAAACTGCTTTGAAAGCTTCGTCACTCAAATCTAGTCTTGTGATGAGCATGATAGGGCAATGGAACAGCACGGAGCAGTTTTGTTCCTTGAAGCCTGTAGCAAGAATATACTGACGGAACTTCAGGAAGATTGTTATAGACTTCCAAACTCCACTCTTGAACGCTGGTTACTTGAAAGATAATATTCAGACATGAAGCCTACAAAACTCTTACACCAATTGGGATTGCACTCACACTGGAAGTATTCCATTAATTATTTAATGAAATGAACTACATTTATTTAATTACAAAATAATTTTGCACTTCCTCTGAGAAGCTTGTGCAGCATACTTAGGTCTCCCCACAATTCAAAATTTTATCCTCACAGCCTCGTGAAGTAGGTCAGACTGGCCCATGGTCACCCAAGATTCTTCATATTTGAGCAGAGATTTGTACCCAGTGTTAACAGCAATGCTTTCCTGCCAGCAACCAGGAGCCTCCTAGTTTGTGTTTGGGTCTCCAGGCTTGGAGATCTCAATCTTGACATGCTCAGGAGCCTCAAAGCATTGTGAGCTCTCCCTTTGTGGTACATGGGGATAGGTTACTTAGTTGAGAGTTGGCCAGTCGCCCCTTGATTTGGTTCCTTACAAGCAAATTGGAAAGGGGAGCAGATGCACGCCCCCCCCATCTAGGAAACCCTAAGTAGACCCCAGAAGTTAATTTCCAGACAAGGCCACTCTGCACTTGGAGTGAACCTGCATCGGCTCCGCCCCTCCTTTCCCAAAGGATAGCAGTAAGCTAATGTGCCAACTAATTCAGCAGGAAGAACGCAGATAAGGCTCATGGAGGTAAATCTCCTCCATCACAAAAGAGGTTCAGTACGCGATAATGACCTCACCCATTAAAAGTACTGATTGGATTATTGGACTCTCCATCCATGCAGATTTCCTCTTCTCACATCTATTCACTCTATTTTCTTGCCAAACAGCCTTGGCGTGCCATGTCAATTCCCACATTGTTACACTCAGTATGAGTGATCTGCAACAATGGAATCCTTGCCAGCTCCACCCAACATACCTATTCAACAAAAAGGGTCAATTGGAATGTTCTGCTAGGGCATGTTTTGGGTATAACAAGCCCCAGTTTCATGATCCAATGTGTTCTTTGAGTACCATTTATTTTGGAATCACCAGCTGCCTGGACTGTTTACTGTTCACAGGCCACCATGCCAGGCTGTGTTCAGTTCTTTGTCCCACTCCCCAGATTGGCTTTCTAGACTAGCCTGATCTGCCCAGTCTTCCTCACTAACATAGGAAGCTGGTTCCATGGAGGAAGCACCCTCATGGATTAACCTCTGTCAACTAACCCCTCCAACCTTCTCACCTCTGCTTTTGACCAAGCTGTCCCTCATGAACGAGGTCAGTTGGTTGTTTCAGGAGCCTTGAGGACTCTTCGTCCTTAGCATTAATATCTGGTTTCATTTTCTCTATATACATTGCCTCCTTCATTTTATGCTTCTGCAAATTTCTTTCCACCGTCAATACAGTTATTAGTTCCCACCACTCAACTAGCATGCCCCTCCTACATATGTATAGACCACAGCTTAGTAAAGCTTCCATTATATTGCATATCCAACAAATGCTCACTATATCTACCTCTTAATGGTCTCCCCATTTCCCCTTTATAGAAAAAGTAACATTCCAAACATACTATCTTATAAATTACCCCCTTTAAATTATACCCGTCTCCTTTTACAAAAAACACAATCTTTAAACTCACACTTCTTATATAATTGTTGTTAGATATTAATGTTAAGGAGGAAATCATTTCAGCTATGAAATTCATTAGTTTTGGATTAGTAGAAGCTGTGTTAATTGTTTGCGTGTTAATTGTTGCAAATGTTAGGTTGTCCTCCCACCCTTCCTTTCTCCCCATCTACTGTTTACCTCATGAGAAAGGAATTTAAGCACTGCTGAGATATTTAGTTTGTGTAAGCAACTGAGGGTGGTGTCTTAACACTGAAACTGGTTTTGTTTTAAATTGTAACATCTGGTGGATGGTATTTTATCTTTTGCGTAATAAAGAGGTCTTGGTGGAAGAATTGTTCAGAGTTAATATGCGCATACTTATCAACTGATCTTGGATCTTTCCAAATATCTCTAGGCCTCTGTCTGCATCCAATGATTAGGTATGAGCTATGAACTCAGAGTGTCCATCCTAACCATGACCCTGATATAGCAAACTAGTGGAATCTGTTCTAAAGAATTTATTATTCTGTCTGCAATCCAGTAAATAATTTTTAGCTATTTGAGCCATTGGTTTGACCCAGTACAGCTGTCTGTATACCATCGTTTAGTATGAGCCGCCTGAAGCATTTTATTTTAAATCCAGTGAGAGATGTGGACTATTAATAAGTATTTCAACTGAATCAGTGCTTTTAATTTCACTTAAACATTCAGATCATTTAAGAATGTAAGACTGTAAAGAATCCTGACCTTCCTTTCCTGAAATCAGTATCCAGAGTCACAACAGCAGAGGTAAACCGCACCAGATTCATGAACAGAGAAGTGTGCCATTAATTTGGAGTATATCTTACCTACAGATCCTTTCATAACTAACATAATTATGCTGGTCAATCACCAGAAGCTAGAAGACCCCTCTAGACTCCATGACAAATCTCCCGAGAGACATGAGCTCATCAACACACAGAAGGGCTAGCACATAAGTGCATAAACACTCAGTAGCAGTGCAGCACTACCCCTCATGCATTAGCAAACTGCTTTTGAGACTCCCAAGTTTCCAAAGTGGTTCATCAAGTAGGTCAGGGAGCTTCTGTTCAGAAAATGTGAGTCAAAAGCCTCATCGCACACACAGAACTACCTTCATGGTTCTCTGGATTGCAGCTGAAGTCAGTGTTGTCAGACATGCAAAAAATCCCGTGTGTGTGTGTGTGAGAGAATCCAGGGCCTCCACATACACATTATATGAGAACTAGGGCTTGTTCAAAACAGCACCAACTTTAGTACCAAATGTTTTAGGGAGGGCAGCACAATAGGAGTTTCTAATTCAGGTAGTGGCCAAAGTATATGATAAACAGATGGCTTGATCTTCATGAGATTGCTGAGATGAAGGTTTGTCTAACAGCTATTGTGATATTGTTTGTTTGTCTGATATTTGGTTTTTTCTATTGCAACCTTTGTAATTTCCGGCTTTACTTTTGGTCAACGACCGTAAATAAACAACTGAACTGAACAGATGGCTTGATTGGGGCCTGTGTGTGTGTGTTTAAATAGCAGTTCCATGACGCTTGATCTGGATCGGGACCACAGTAGGGAAGTTAATCTTCTGCCCCGCCACAGTCCCAATTCAGATCTCCCCTGTGACTGCAGGGGCGCAGCAAGGTCAGCAGGGTTGTGTGATTAACAGCCCCCCTGCCTTTAATTTTTTCTCTCACTGCACCTCTGGTGCCAGAATTTTTTGTTTAATCTATGCCGCCACCATCATCACTGCTGCTCCTCCTGCTGCTGCTTGCCTCCTGCCCCTTGCACTCCTTGCCCCCACTGTCCTTGCCCCCACTGCTTGTTAGCTAGTTCACACAGTGGTGGGAGGATGTTCTATGGCTTCTCATTTGAACAAGAGAGAAGCCATTTACCGCTATGCAACCAGCTACATGATGTAGGGCATGCATGCCCCCAGATTAGGCATCAGGGCGCTTACATGCCTTCCATTTTTTCACTAGCTCACACAGTGCTGAGGAGTTCTATGGCTTCTCTCCACTTTGAAGTGAAGCCATGGAACACCCCAACACCCCAACACCACTGCAAAAACTGGCTGTCAAGTGGGAGGAGTGAGGAACAGTGGCAGTGAGGAGCAGCCGGGCAGGAGGCAAATGGTGGGGGCAAGGGGTGGTGGGGCAGGAGGCAAGACATGACAACAAACAATGGGGAGGGAGAAGGGGGCAAGACACTGGACACCTTTGAACACCGGTAAAGACACACCCCTGCTCCCACAGGTGCCAATGGAACCTTTCCTTCTGTGCCAAACAAACAGTCCTAATGGGGGTTATCCTCCTCCCCACCATGGTCTGGATCAGTACCCCATGTGGCTGCCATTTACATTTTAAAAAAACAAACCTGTGACTGTCAGAGACTGCTTCAACTGGGACTCAGGACTCTTCAGAGGAGGAGTCTGTGACCAGCAGAACCTCCTGTCCAGAATGAGAGATCTCTCATCTACTCAGTCCTATCCCTCACACAGCTCTAGACAACACCGGGAAAAGGCTATACCCATGGAAGACTATATTCTGGAAATCCCAGGCCTAGCCCTCACAGGGAAATCTCCATTGTCTTTATCAGATCCCAAGGAACATCGTCATTGTTGAACCAGAGTTCAGATGCTGCAGTGGCAGAGTGTTAAGCTTGTAGCCCACAGACTGGTCCAGAGGGATCTCCTTGTGAGGAAGAGGGATCTCTTCAAGAGGAGGAGACAGGAGGGCTCACAGCTGTGGGCAGGGGCATAACTATAACAGGGCAAGGGGTGACAGTTGTCTGGGGGCTCACTGCCTTGGGGGGGCCCCCAGAGGCAAGTCACATGACTGACTCCCCCAGCTGTGCACCCACCAGGGCTTCCTTCAGTTGCATAAATCCTCCAAAATTGATGTGAATGTTAAGACCAGGAGCAACCAGAACAGCATGTCTTACTCTAGTACCATTAAATGACTTGCATTGTCCACAATTTACAAAACCTTTTTAAAAATAACTTAGAATGATGTTCTATTGTGGCACATAGGTTGATAGACAGACAGACAGACACACACACACACACACACACACACACACATCTCTCCCTCTCCCTATATATATCTTACTATGCTTTTTGTTACCACTATTCAGCCTCATTTAAGATTTCTTTACTTCATGAGCAGAGCTTCAGTGAGGGGGGAGCCCATTTTAAAATCTTGTCTCTGGGCCCACTCCAACCCTGCTACGCCCCTGGCTATGGGAGATGAGTCTGAATAGCACCAGGAAGAGAGTGGAGGCCTTCCTGAACCCTTTTTATGTGCCACAGTTGAGGCCAGCTGTTGCCGGTGCCACAATTCTTTCTGTGTTCTCCCAGCCATGTTACTCAGTTCTTGCCTTAAGTTCCTTCTGGTAGCAAGCATGACTTGTCCCCTTAGCTAAGCAGGGTCCACCCTGGTTGCATATGAAAGGGAGACTAGAAGTGTGAGCACTGTAAGACATTCCCCTCAGGGGATGGAGCTGCTTTGGGATGAGCAGAAGGTTCCAAGTTCCCTCCCTGGCTTAGCCAAGATAGGGCTGAGAGAGATTCCTGCCTGCAACCTTGGAGAAGCCACTGCCAGTCTGTGAAGACAATACTGAGCTAGATGGACCTATGGTCTGACTCAGTATATGGCAGTTTCCTATGTTCCTATGTTCCCTTCTTGCTATCTGCCCCTATCTCCTTGTGATACCTGCTTGAACCACACACTCATCCTGGCCAGCTGCAACCAATTCTCACTGGATGAACCTGTATAACAGGCTCCAGTCATGCATGGCCCATCATTATAGGCCAAAACATGTATAAGAGTGTCCTCCTGGATGGCTGATAAGGGGATGGGTTTCCTGTGCTCTAGTGCTGTTGCTGCCCCAACCAGGGGTTGTATTCAATGATTTTCTTCCCTGGAGAAGCAGCCGTGTAGGGAAGCATACTCCTCTTTGTCTGCACTTTGTCTGCAGGTGAATGGTGAGCTGTTTCCATCTGGCAGTACCGCTGGAGAAGTGGAATGGGAAAGGCTCAAATTTTTAGCAACTAGATTAAATGTGGATATGCATTTGCACAACGGATATGCCTGTGGTTACTCAGGCAGCCCAAGGTACTGAGGCACCAACTGCTGCCTTGTTTAATGGCTGTGGTGAAGGCCAGCCTCCTTTCAAAACTGACTTTGCAAGCTTTGAAAATGGGGTGGAGAGAAAGGCGGGTTGCCACCAGCAGCCACCTTTTCTTTCCTCCTTTTCTTTCCTAGCTTTGCAAGGAGCATAAGGAAAGCTACTCCTTACAAAGCTTGCAAGGTTAGATCTGTACTGAAGAGCTGCTCGAATTGCAGCAATGAGGCGGTGGGGGGGGGGGACGACATCTTGATGCCCTGCTGGTGCCTCAATAAACCACCACCAGAGATGAGATGACCACCTCAAACCTCACTTCATGAAAGGACCATCCTAGAATCAGTGCTGCCTGAGGTTAGGAGGCAAAATCACTATAGAATACAACAGCCGTGCTCTTCCAGGTCAGCCTCTGTCTGCTCAGGCCAAGATACCTGCTATATCAGATCAGAATGTTTTCCTTGCACATTATGTTCCACACATGTCCAGTCTGCGTTCATTGTATGCAACTGAATTTATTGTATGCATTCAACATTGTATGGTTATTCACACATTATATTCAGCATAACATAATAGTACATTTCCTGTCTGTACCCTGCTTTTGAAGGGGCCTGTACCTAGGTTCATTTTTAATATGAACGCATGTACAGCCACGCACACACACACACATATGCATATGTACAGATGCCTGTATGCATGTACAATGTATTGTCTCAACTCTTTTAGCTTCTCAGTTTCACTTCTCTTCCCCATATACCTTACAACTAACGCCTGGGCCCAAAATTATTTCTCTGTGGTAGGGATGTGCGAACTCACTCAAGGTCAAGCCTGTTTGCCATCAAATCGGACCCTTTTCGCCTCAAGGTCAGGCCATGCAAATGGCCAGGGCGCATGTGTGGCAGCCTCCAAAATGGCTGCTGCCACTGGAGAAAGGGCTGAAATGGCCCTGAGAAGACTGGGGGGAGGCCAGCAGGGGGAGAGTGAAATGGCGGAGACACACACACCCTGCAGCCGCTGCAGCACCACCAACGCCCCCCCCCCCCGGCCGCCAGACCTGGTGATGAGGGTTAATCTTAAAAAAAAAAATGCTTTAGAACCCCCAAACCAGCTCAAATTTGAGCCGAGCCAGCAGGGGTTGACTCAAACCGAACCGAGCAAACTAGTTTTGTGCACACCCCCACTCTGTGGCATCATGAGGGAAGGGGCTATATTTACAAGGTTAAACAGGAGTGCTTTTTATCTCATCATATACAGCTCCATTAGTTTAATTTCTATAAATTCAAGATACTATGATATTGTCAACTTTTCATGTTTGTTAAAAAAAGAAAAATCTTATACATTTCAAAAACAACAACAGTTATAGTAATTTGTATAACTTAATTATCTTAGATCAACCGGGTCCACAAGCAATTACTGCATATGAGGACCTAGAAGGTGTGTTGTCTCAAAAGATTTTGCACTTTAGTTATCCACACTCTCTTTGTGGGTATAATGGGAAACGATCTAATAACTGGTTCGACTTGCGTTGCAGGAGGCTGCATGATCAGTTGAAAGGCATATATAGAGATTATCAATTGAGTTTAGATCACAACCTTCCACCAGCATATTTTCTGATAAATAAGGTCTACAAAAGGAGCCTTAGATTTGCCAAGACTCAGGCGTTAAAAAACACCTGGGACAAGTTAATACTGGCTTTGAACCAAAAATACAGTCGTGCTTTTTGGAAAATCGTTTTGGTGGCAAATCATTCTAATATGTTATGCAGGATTCCAGCTAGAACGAGGAAATCCCACTTTTATGCTCTCTATAATGATGCTCAACCCACGCAACTCTCTGTGCCACCTTCATTTGAGGTGTTACCTCTATGGCCTCCGGTTCTGTCTGGCGAAATAGCTGATTTACTTAGTTGTCTCAAAACTGGTAAAGCTCCTGGTCCTGATTTTATTCTTCCAGAGGTTTTGATAGCCAACGTGGATTGGCAGGCCCCAGTCTTAGCTAATCTGTTAACTTTGATAAACAGTACAGGTATCTTCCCTGCAAAATGAAGAATAGCAATAGTGGTCCCGGTTTTCAAACGGGGTTCCCATCTTGACCCATCTAACTATAGCCCCATTAACCTGCTTTCGGTGGTGGGCAAAGTATATGCCCTTTATTTGTTATCCAAACTTGAAACGTGGATTTCCGATCAGCAGATCCTAGGGACCAAGCAGGCAGGCTTTAGAGTAGGTCGTTCCACACTTGACCACTGTATGATTCTGAACCATCTAGCATGTAAATACTCTAGTGCTCCCAAAGGTAGACTTTTTGCTGCTTTTATGGATTTAAAAGCTGCATTTGATCTTATTCCTAGGGAATTATTGTGGTCCAAACTTGGGAAATCCTCGATGGACAAAAGATTGTTGTTCCTGATTATGCAGCTCCATGTCAATTCTTCCATCCGAGTCAGATATGCTCCTAATGGGGCTCTAACTGATTTAATCCCTGCCACTCGTGGGGTCAGGCAGGGTTGTGTTTTGGCCCCTTCATTGTTTAATCTTTTTATTAATGATTTAGCGCAGTATTTAGCAATGGTGGATTCACATGCCCCGAAACTGGCCGACATTCGTGTGCCAGTGTTCCTATATGTGGATGATGCAGTGGTATTGTCCCAGACCCGTCTTGGTCTCCTTAGATTGCTGGGAGCCTTTGCCCGTTACTGTAATGACAATAACTTATCTATTAACTATGATAAATCTAAGGTCCTGGTTTTCACAAAAGCTAGGAAACTTTATAAGTGGGTGGTAAATAAGGAAAATATCGAGCAGGTTTATAAATTTAAATATCTTGGTATACATTTCCAATATAATCTTAACTGGAAATTTCAAAGATTGTATTCTATCTCCATCGCACGTAAAACTCTAAATGCTCTCTTACTATATTACTACTCTAAAGGAGGCCAATATATACCTATGGCTCTCCAGGTTTTTCAAGCAAAGATTGTAGCTCATTTATTTTATGGGGTCCCACTTTGGATTCAGGGAGTAACATCTGAGATGGAAAGGATTCAATCAATATTCCTTAGGGCTATTTGGGGGGTACCTAGAAGTGTACCTTCTTCAGCGTTATGTTTGGGATCTGGATCCCTTACTATTTTCTTTAAAGCATGGGAGCTTACTTTTATCAGATGGATCAAACTTTGCTTGGAAATTCAGGAGCCCTCCTATTTCTGGTATTTATGGAGGGACTCTTTTCCTAGCCCTTGGCTGTCATCTGTCAACGATAAAATACTGCAAATGCATCTATCTCCTTCTGAAATTCTACTCATGGGAACTGAGAAGGTGAAGGATATACTCACACAACGTCTTCATGACACTGAGCATCAGAATCTTGTTACTAGGGGAAATAGGACGTGCTCTCCTCTATTCTTTGGTATTATGCCCCCTTTGGGGAACAGAGGTGCTGAATATCTAGCTTCCCTACACTTTTTAAAGTTTAGGATAGCATTTACTAGGGCCTGTATGAATGTTTTGCCCTCAGCCCTTTTGGAAAAAAGATTTGATAAGGGATTGCCAGACTTTGGCTTATGCCTTTGTGGTGCAGGCCTCCCTGAAATGGTTTCGCATGTGTAGTTATATTGCTCTCTTTACTATGATACTAGGAAAGAACTCATATTGCCTCTGTTAGAGCAATTTCCAGGAAGAGCTGGCCCCTTTTATTTGAATTTCTGTCCTGAGGATCAAAATAATGAGGTTACTAAGGTGGTGATGAAATTCTTTTATGTCCCTATCAGATTAAGATCTTGTCTAAGGTCTAATTCATTGGAGCTTACTGTTTTATCTTGTTTATTATGTATTATATTACTGTGGCACATTATATTTTTAATCTTGTTTTAATCTTTCCTGTATGTTCTCTGTATGGCCTATGGCTGTAATAAAATTTATTGATTGATTGATTGAACAACAGTTATAAACTGCTTCTGGCAACTCAGGTGAAAATAGGGATATTCTTTTGTGCTTGTAATGCCCTATTATCAGATCAAGAATCACAGCTCGTCTGAAATACTCCACCATCATACCATGAAGAAGGTACTTCTCCACTTACACATGTCGTATTGATTTCCTCTGCAATGCCTGTCTTTCACTAGTTCTGAAGTAGTGTGTTAGTAAACTAGAACATAGCAGTTTTTCTTTTTAAAACATAAGAACATATAATAGAACTTATTCACATGCACATACAGTGACTAACATCCTGAGTAACCGTGGATCTCCTTCCTCAGAGAGAGGAGATCCACCATCCCCTGCAAAGAACCACCACAGTGGGTGGCTCCTATAGAGGCAGGCTGCAGAATACTTGGAGAGAGAGAGGTAAAAGAAGGCCCATGGCCTGTTTACTTCATAGCCCTATTGGGATTGCTGCCACTCTTTCCTCCCCTCACGTATCCCAGAGCTCTTGACAGCTTGAGCCCTCCTTGTGTACTGGCCCTTCATCATTGGCCAGCACTTCTTTAAATAAGCCCCAACATTCCCAACAAGTCTTGCGAGATCTCAACCAACCTTGGGAGTTGGTTCTGCGATCTCATGAGAGCTCGCTGACACTTTGCGAGATCTCATCTTCTAAGGACAAGCTCTCAACCTCCTCGCAGGCCAGCTGAGAGAATCGGATGGGGTGGGTGTGCAGATTCCCCCCAACCTGAGAGTCTCCCTGCCCCAGCACTGTATTAAAGGGGTAGGGCTCCTCAGGCATTCTTGCCACAGTCGCCACCACTCTTGTGCCATCCCCCATGGTCCCCTCACAGTAACAAAGTGCTTGCTCAACAAAGTTGTGTTAGCACAAGATCACATAGATAATTTCACTAGAAAATGGGGATTTGTGGAATTGCATTCTTGCGTTAGAGTTCCTTTTAAAATATATGAGGCATGCCACAGGTTATGCAAAGTGCGAGCATGCTTATGGCTGTGCAACACTAGTCTGGAACACAAGCTCCAGAGTGAGAGCAAGTTGCTAGTGCAACAGCTTTGCTGTAACGAAACGTCCTTCTACAAATGATTCATTAGTCAGGATGTCAGCCAGTGACTTTACTTTCAGAGACTCTGAAGAATGGCTAAAATCTGAGGAATGGCAGTACTAGACCATATGAAAATGCTTTATTCTATGTCTGACCCAGGCGCGTAACAATGATAGGGCAAGGGGAGACAGTTGTCTGGGGGCCCCACTGCCTGGAGGGGCACCCCAGAGGCACCTCATGTGACTCCCCATTGCCCCCTGCCCAGCCCCATAGCCTCTCAGCCACTTGCCCTCTTCGCTGTCTCTCCTGCTTGTTCTGCTGGCCCGCAATCGAAGCAGCAGACAAGCTGCCAAGAGCTCCTTTTCTCCCGCCTCTCAGCTGATCGGCGGGTGGGCGGGGCTTCCACGGAGGCCTCCGTGTAGGCCGCAGTGAAGCCTGAACTTGAGTAGGGCCCAAGCAAGCCAGGAAGGAGGAGGCAGCCAGAGTGTTCTCTGCAGCAGAAGACCCCTTGCTGCCAGGTAGAGTGTGAACTCCTTTTTGTGGTTACCTTTCCCGCCCCCCGCCCCATATATAGGAATCTGCTTGCCATAGGGCTTGGATGGGCGGGGGGTGGGAGGGGCCGAGAAGTCTCTGAATATTTATTTTGAAACAGCTTGGAAAATTTGCTGACTTTTAAAAACTATCTAAAAAGTCCTATAAGTGGCTTGTTTCATGGCAAAAATTACAAAAACTTCTGGAACAGTATTTTATTAATTTTATTTATTCATTCATTCATTTAGAAATGCACTTATGTTCAAGTTGTTTTGCAACCCAGAAGGTCTGAGTGAGAACTGTGAAGCATGTGTGGTGCTTTTATTTTATTTTTCTTGTGTGTGAACTGCTCCCCAATAACTTGCAGGGACTTCAGGGTAAATCTGGCCAACATGTGAATGCAGCACCTCCATTCCAGAGGAGATGTGTCTTAAAGGGCTTTAAAAGCCTCCTGTGAAAAACCTCCTGCAATCAAACTTGACTGAATTTGTTCAGAATTCTGAGAAAACAAACACGCTCACCCTGCATGGTTGAAAGTCTCCTTTGCTAATCTGCAGCGAGGGGCCCATTTTAATAATTCATCTTTCTAGTGTGTTCTAGGCATTAAAAGTAATACAAATGTATAGTACTCAATGTATATCACTATATATTGTGACGTGTGTGTGTGTGTATTCAGTGAAATGTATTTGCAGGCAGCATACTTATTTTGGAATATCAGACTTAAATCCTTGGGGGCCTGGGGTGTGCGGAGGCCCTGGACTTTGCGGGGGGGGGCATTTTAAAATCTTGTCTCTGGGCCCACTCCAACCTTGCTACGCCCCTGGTCTGACCCTTGATGGAGTCCTGTATTGTCTATACTGACAATACAGGGAAGACAGTACACTGACCCCTGCCTGAAACTCTCCAGGTTTTCAGGCAGTGTTCTTTCCAGCCTTGTCTGGGTGTTTTCCAGAATACATGCTGCAACAGTTTCGCAACATGTCCATTAAGCGCCCCTCCACAGTTCTCATGTTTTGACATCACGATCACTGTGCTGTCACCAGGGTGCTGTCCATATTTCCAATGTTTTTATTTGGGTTTTATTGATGTGTTTTGGCCCTATAACATTGTAAAGCTGTTGCAGGAAAGTGCTTTGTTTTCCTGCTGTATGGAGGCTTGCCCCGTGTTTGATGCATTGAAGCGGTGTGGTCTGGACAGTTCACTTGGATTCTGTACAGTCCCTTTCCGCCCATTCCTGAAATCATGTTTACACGAGTTCTTTTGCAAGGGTGCAACCCACAATGGTGCAAGGGTGCAACTCATTTCTCATCTCATTTTTGGTTTTTGATTTCCACTGCTCATGTTTTAATTTAAGCCTTTTTTTGTTTGACACATTCACGCTGTAGATTTGCTGGCTCATTCAGCAGATCGAGGATCTGTTGATATGTAAAGCCACACAATATATTTTTCTTAATATATTGTCGCCTCTTGGTTTTTTATTTCTTCCTTCAGCCCTAGGTTTCGGTCACATTTGTCTCTGCAATTTGATACATAAAGTCTTTTTTTTCATTTTAAAAATATATATCTAATATATTTCCTCTCCATTTTATTTCCACTTTTGTCCTTGGCTTTTGATCCCATTGGTCTCACGCCCCACATGTTTGGTGCTTCTGCTTGTGCAAAAGAGAAACTTGTTGCACCTTTGCACAAAAGCACCAAGAAATGTGTGTGTTTTTTTAAAAAGAGTTCATCACGTCAGTGGTCCCCCACACCGGCCCTATTGGCTGGAAATGCAGGAGGAGGGGGGGCAGTGAATGGGATCCAGGTGGATATGGACACTTCCTTCCTGGAAAATCCGTTCCAGCGGCGGGCAATCCATATGGCCCAAACCCTGTTACATTGCATAGAAAACTGCATCAAAGCCACTGCACTTGCGGTTTCAAACTCCTGCCTAATTCCGCTGCACTTTGCAACACTTTAAGTGCTGTAAATATCGTAGTCCGGAAAACACCCTGGAGATGCCAGGGATTGAAACAGATCTTCTGGATGTAAAGAATATACTCTATAATCAAGCTACAGCCCAATAGCAGCTAGTGAGGGCTGCACTGGTGGGGCTGTGAGAGGTACCTTTAAAAAGTGATTACCGGCGGTACCACCGGCATCTTGGAATCAACTGCTGCAAGCATCAGTGCCTTGCTTGCTGGCTGCTTCATCTTCAACACTCATTTGGCCTTTGTGTGTGTGGAGGTCACACGCGTGGTCAGCAACACCATGCTGACCATGCAAATGGACTCCACGCATGTGCAGAGGCCAGCTGAGTGCCAGAGTCATGGCAGCTGCTGCACAGGATGACATGTAAGGTGCTGCTGCTTGTGGTGGCTTGCAGGTGCTGGTGGTACCGCCAGTAATAAATTTTTAAAGCTACCTCTCATAGCCCACCTGTGCAGACCTCACCAGCTGCCACTGCTACAACCCCTCCCCTAAACAAATTTGAAAACAACAATTTTGAAAAGATATTTTTCTCAAAATCTGTGCTAAAAGCAACATGAGGACATAAAGGACACAGGTATGAGATTTACCCAAGGGGGCAGGATCTTTCCCTAGTGATTAGTGACTACTGGAGTTTACAAATATGTGATATTTTCATTTGTAAAAAGCCCTGTATTCCATAACCCTGGCATGATGAGTAGCCCCTAAGACTAATAGTTCCAATAAAAAAAGTCAGATCATATGCTGAGTGCTCTAAATTCTTAACCAAAGCAATTTCAGTATGCTGAGCCTATAAAAAATTCAGAAGGCAGTAGAGAGCGGCCATCTAAAAGAGGTAAGATGAAGGCAGAAATTGCTTATCCAGATGCACAGTGCCTTCTACATTTCTCTGTGAGAAGAAGCCTATATTCATTCCAATGACTTATTTATTTGAAATGTTAAAAAAATTAAATCAATCAAGAATTCAAAAAGGTGAGATAGACTGACAACTGTGATTACAAGCTGAACTGAATGAGAGCAAACAAAAATGGTACAAATCCTTCTGCACACATCCCATCAACACTCTCTTGATTCAATATATATATTGCTCATTCTATTCTAGTCTTCCATCTCTGCAGAGGAGAGGCTTTCATTCATGCTGATCTATGTTAACTCACTCTGAACTGCAAAAGGATTTTGTGATGTGGCAAACATTCACCAGAGGACAGGATTCAGAAAGTGCCACGCCCTGAGCCATTTTGGAGCCCAGACATCCTAAGCGGGAAAATGGAGAGCACGAACCAATTTTGATTATACAAAATTAAAGAAACTTGCTTCTAAAGAGGTGTTCATAAATTTTATCTCCTTCAACCGTGAAAAATACTTTGTGGCAGAATGATAAAACTTGCAAAGAGTGAACCACAGAGCAGTGTTAAGGGGGCAGCCTAGAAGCTTTACTAATTGACCAAGCCTTAATGTCTAGCACGGTGCTTAGCATAAGTTAAGTGGTTGATTGACTTTGCTACAAAAAGTGCCAACTTTCACACCCCTGTTAAGTTACATTTGATAAAACTAAAACAAAAACAACTTCTTATAAATTCATATTCTGCTTCTGAACCTCTTTAGGAAAATATGCAGTTTGTTGTTTCATTTGGTAAAGACACACATGGGTACTTCCAGGCAGATATACTTCTGTGGATTTCTGCATTGAACTGTATGTGGAAGAGAAATGGCACTTAAAGATACAGCAGTTATAGCAGGGTATTTATATACTCAAACATCTATATTCCATCTACGCTAGAGGACAGAGTGTTGCCAGTTGGTTGTCCGTCCCTCCCCTCTCCCTCCTACTGTTTACATCACCCCACAAGTCACCCCACAATGTTATTGTGGCATGTACAGAAAGAAAACTAGACAGGAAGTTCTGGTAAGAACTAATCTGTGTACTTTCCTTTTACTATAATCTTAATTGATAATTACCAACTTCATCCTCAAACATTCACACACCCACCACCTTTAATTGGAGTAGATGACATCATCACAAACTACATCACTGAGGTGTCCCTATGTGACACTCACTACAACTGTACCAAATTTTGTCCAGATCACATCCAGCTTGCACCTCAAATGTTCATGCATCCGCCATCTTGAATTGGGGTGGATGACATCATCACAAACTATGCCGCTGAGGTGCCCCTATGTGTCGCTCACTACAACTGTACCAAATTTGATTCAGATAGGTTAGGCGGTCCACAAGTTAGCCCACTTGCACCTCAAATGGTTACATGTCCTCCATCTTGATTTGGGATGGACAACAACATTACAAACTATGCCACTGAGGTGTCCCTATGTATCCCTACAACAGTACCAAAATTGCTTCAAATCAGTCCATGCATTGCAAAGTTTATAGGGAGACGGGCATATACACACACACACACACACACAGAGAGCTGGGTGATCTCATGAGCTTACTTTCCTTAAGGAAAGCAGGCTAAAAAGGCAGAGTCTGGCTTAAAAAAACCCAAATTATATTGTCACACACTTCCACAATGTCAGACTTCCATCCAGGGGCATCACCACAATTGGGTAGTTGCCTGCATTGAACATGGGCCACCCAGGGCCACAGAGAGCCATCCTTGCCATCACCCCTGCCCTTTACAGTGCTCACCTCCTTTGTGGCCACCCTGCTCACCCCAACTCCACACCAGCTAACAAATGCGCACATGGAGAGTAATTTGAGGGGTCAGCAGACAAGACCCCAATTGAAAGGCTCAGTAAGTTTTTGCTGTGCTGACCCCCACACCACATGTGTGCTTTGAACAGCTGAAGAGTGGGCCGCAGTGGGGGCCAGCCGCATAAGATGCTAAGCAGAGACAGGAAAACAAGGCAGTGTGGCGTGGCAGGAAAACAACAAAACTGCGAGCAGTGAGCAAAGGAGGAAGAGTAGTGAGTGGCGGGGAGGGGTGTTATGGATTTTGACCCAGGCCGCCTGGACCCTGGCTACACCACGGCTTCCACAGTATTCCCCTCTTCTACCAAGCCTTCTCTGATCCCTCTGGAGCTTGGAATGGGGACAGAGGGTAGTTTAACACAACTGTGCTGATTAGATGAGCTGCAGCTTCAAAGAAGAAACAAACAAAAGAAGCAAATGTTTGGTGTGGTTTTTAGTATCTCCTGCTTCTATGCCATGGTTGCTGTTTGTTAATTAATCAGTTCCTGGAAAGGTTTGCTCCCAGAAATTTCTCCCTTAATGACTTGGCTGCAGTCCTATACAAATGTTTATGGCAGTAAGCCCCACAAATATAGTATATATCATGATTTCCTCCTTATTTAAATTTGTTTAATTGATGCTTTGCCATAACTGGGGAGGGGTGTGAATATAGTGTTAAAATGATACTCCAAGCCATAACAAGAAATGCTTAAATGCCTATAACTTTTTCATTTCTTGGCAAAATGGGACAAGGATTGCAGGGATGGGAAGGGAGTGAAACCTGCCAAATTGCAGACAGATTGGTTCAAGGGTTTCTGTGAAAATAACTTGAAACATTTGGGGTTCCCCCTTCCATAACTCTATTGTTAAAATAGGTTGGGCAGTCTTGATAAGTCTATCACTCCTTTCCAAATACAAAGAGTCTGCCATGAGTTACAGTTAGAGATGCACAGATAATATTCCTTGCACTTGATTCAGGATGGATTTAAATTGGAATAACTGGAGGATGTCTGAAATTAATCTGAGTTTTACATGGATCCATTTCAACTCAATGTGACCTCTAGGCCATGTCATATTCACAACTACCTCAGCAAAAGCACATGGGGCTTAGAGGACTCCTGCAGCTTGTGCTTATGTCCACTTTCTCATGGAAAGGAGGAATGCAAAATATACATTTCTGAAGCTACAGTTCACAAACCAAGAAACACAGCAAGATCTAAATTTGTGCTTCTCAAGCAGCTGTTCTTCCACTCCGCATGGCAAACTGTTTTTGAAACAGGATAGTTTGAAAAGTAGTTTTTGATATGGCACTGAGGGTCTATATTTCAAGAAAAATATAACTAGGAATCCTTTAAACACAGGTGAGCCCTAAAGTAACTGTCTAGATTCTAGCCACAGTTTTCATTTCAACTCATATAAGAACTACAACCATACAGAATTAGCTCTCTGCATGTAATACATATGCTAAGCAGTCTATGCACCATAAACATTCTTGTAAATGTAAATTATCATCCATTATTTTGTTGGAGGAAAATTTATACAGCTCCTCATTTTAAAAAAGGAGAGTGTTTTCTGTAGGGGAAAGTAGTAGGGATGTGCATGAATTGATTCGGTGGATCCAGTAGGGCCTGCCAAATCATTCTGGCGGGACAGGGAGCGGCATCTTTAAGCCTGAGTAAAGCTGTTCCTTACCTACTCCTCTGCCGCCCCGCCACATTTCCTGGTGTGACACTGAGATGCTCAGAAATCTGCGTGCGGTTGTGGCACTGCACCCAGCAGCCGGCACATGGTGGTGGGATGCACATGGATGCAGCTATGTGTGGACTTCTGAGCAGCGCAGCACTGCACCAGGAAATGCAGTGGGGTGGTGGAGGAACAGGTAAGGACTGGCTTTACTCATGCTTACAGGTACCACTCCCTGCCTCGCTGAAACAATTTGGGCACATCCCTAGAAGGTAGGTAGATTTGTTAGAAATCTTTATATTTCTCTGTTCTGCTGCAGGCTCTTGTTGAGAGGAAGGGAACAAAAACAAGACTTCTGTATTGGTTCAAGTAAATAAAAATACTGTATTCAGCTTCAGATTATGAGCAGCTTCACATGTAATGGTGGCAGGTAAGTAGGAGAATACTGCTGATTCCTGCTGAGTGTGTGCTCCCACTACTCCCGCTGCTTCTGTGATGTCTGAACCCACCAATGTCGGGTGGAGGATGTCGGTAACCCTCCTCAACCTGACATTCAGAACCAGACATTTGAAGTTGGATTCACAAAGTCTTACTGAGGTGGGTTACTGCATTCTCCACCTGACACTGGTGGGTTCAGACATTATAGAAATGGTGGCAGAAGCAGGAGAACTGATGCCTCTTCCATACTTACTTGCCGCTGTTATACGTAAAGCTGGCCTATGTTTTGTGGGTTAGCATTTGCCGTTGTAACAGAAGTAATAAACACTTAGCAACATCAAAATCAAAACAACCATTTATAAAAATAATAACAAACCACTTAACTTAAACAAGTCACTTGATTCAAAATCCACATAAATATGTTGTTCTCCATTAGCAATCTGATATAGACTCCTGATTCTTAAAAATTTGACTACGACAATTTCTTTTCACCTCTTTTCATTGGCCTGTCACCACTGACTTGTCCAAGTGATACGGTATGTACAAAAATTCTTCTGTCAAAATGGAGCACGTGAAGAAAGAAATCAATGGCCTACATCCAGACTAGAATCACACTAGCTTAATGTTGTTGCACTAGTGCAAGGATGTACCACCAGGACATTGCACAAAGGAACATCTGACAATAGGCTAAAAGAGGCAATACAAACAATTACTCAAACACAAGAAAAGAGATGCCATGAAAGATCCCTGGTCATGTCTCATCCAAGCAGTAAGAACCAATTACTCTTCCTTATTCTGGCATGTCACTGTGAGTCACCCCAGCTATGATCTGACACATCCGTACAGCTGTATTCCACCAGAGGTCTGGGAAAGGCACTTCTGTGAATTGTACAGAGACGAATTAGGGGACCTCAGATACCCCTGACAAGACATAGAGGGTCTGCCTGCCTGCCTGGCCGCCAGTAAGTTCAGTAGAGGTAATGGATCTGATCTCTCAACTAAGATCTGGGAAGGCCCTTGGTGACAAAGTAATCCCCATCCCCCCCAGCTAATAAAAAACAACTCTGCATTGGGGCTCATTCTGGCCTCACTGTTTGACAAGCACGGCCTTATCTCTAGGGGATACAACCCTAGGGGCTAGAAGTCATTATGCCCATCTTCCAAAATGTTAGGAGGGATGACCCAGCAAACTATCATATTTTTGCACCAAGAACCACAGGTTGTAAAGTTTTTTACCAAAAGAAAATGAGGGTGTGGGAATTTGAAAGGGTACAGGCTGTGTAGCCACACTCCAGTGCCACTCCTGACCCCCACTATTTTGTATCCAACACTAAGAGATGACCAGACCTCCTTGCGCCTTGCTGAATACTAAATGAGAGGTGCACCTGTGCCCAATGCCTAATCTGGGCACAGGTGCACAGCAGTGCTCCTCATTTAGTATCCAGCTAGCACTTGGAAGTTCGGTCACCTCTTAGAACATAAGAACAGCCCTGCTGGATCAGGCCCAAGGCCCATCCAGTCCAGCATCCTGTTTCACACAGTGACCCACCAAATACCGCTGGGAGGTCCACAGGCAGAAGCTGAGAGCATGCCCTCACTCCTGCTGTTACTCTCCTGCAACTTGTACTCAGAGGCATCCTGCTGGAGATGGCCTATAGCCCTCAGAGTAGTAGCCATTGAAAGACCTCTCCTCCATGAAGTTATCCAAACCCCTCTTAAACCCATCCAGGTTGTTGGCTGTCACCACATCTTGTGACAGGGAATTCCACAAGTTGATTATGCGTTGTGTGAAAAAGTACTTCCTTTTGTTGGTCCTAAATTTCTTGACAATCAATTTCATGGGATAACCCCTGGTTCTAGTGTTATGTGAGAGGGAGAAGAATTTCTCTCTATCCACTTTCTCCACACCATGCATGATTTTATAGACCTCTATCATGTCTCCCTGCAGTTGTCTTTTTTCTAAACTAAAAAGCCCCAGGTGTTGTAGCCTTGCCTCATAAGGAAGGTGCTCTAAGCCCCTGATCATTTTGGTTGCCCTCTTCTGCACCTTTTCCAGTTCTACACTGTCATTCTTTAAGTATGGTGACTAGAATTGTATGCAGTACTCCAAGCGTGGCTGCATCATAGTTCTGTATAAGGGCATTATAATATTAGAAATTGAATGTTCAATCCCCTTCCTAATAATCTCTAGCATGGAATTGGCCTTTCTCATATTGAGTTGTCACTTTCAATGTATGTCCACCATGACCCCAAGATCCTGCTCCTGGTCAGTCACCAACAGCTCAGATCCCATCAGCTATATATGAATTTGGGTTTTTTTTGGTCCCAATATGCATCACTTTACACTTGCCAACACTGAACCGCATTTGCCATTTTATCGCCCACTCCCCCAGTTTGGAGAAAATAGAAATCCTTTTGGAGCTCCACACAATCTGTTTTGGATTTCACTACCCTAAATAGTTTGGTGTCATCTGCAAATTTGGCCACCTCTCTGCTTACCTTGACTTCTAGAACATTTATGAATAAATTAAAGAGCACCGATCCGAGTACAGATCCATGTGTCGTAAGCCTGTCAGGCTAATCTAGAGCTATATATCAGCAGATGGAATGTGAAGTAGGCAAAGGGTCAAAAGGAGAATGTCAGAGCCAAGCAGTAAGCAATTTCCAAACCAAAGCCAGTTTAAGTCATTACAATATCCAGTCAGTCAAACCAAGTCCAATTCCACAAACAGAGTCCAAATGGTCCGGAGTCAAAGCACAGCAAAAACAAGCAGGAACACAGCTGGGTAGCTCACCAAAGCAGAATGTTGCTACAAGCAATGCAGCTGAGGTGAATAGCAATAGCACTTACATTTATATACCGCTCTATAGCCGAAGCTCTCTAAGCAGTTTACAATGATTTTAGCATACTAGTGGGCCCGGGCACAGAGCATCTGTGCCTCTAGTGCGGCCGGGCCCACCACCGCCTGCGCTGCGGCCGGGCCCGCCGCCTTACCTCCGCGGCCGGGCCCGAGAGCGCCGCCGCCGCCACTGGGCCCGAGAGTGCTGCTGCGGCCGGGCCCAGCCAGGCCCGCCGCCTCGCCTCCGCGCCCGGGCCCGCCTGGCTCCCCGGCCATGGCCGCCACTGCCGTTCTCCTGGGTGTGCTGCCAGCCAATCAGGCGCCCCCTGCAGTCCAGCCAATCAGCTGGGCTGCCGGGACGCATTTCTCCTGGGCACACCCAGGAGAATTATATATATAGATTGCCCCCAACATTCTGGGTACTCATTTTACCGACCTCAGAAGGATGGAAGGCTGAATCAACCTTGAGCCCCTGGTCAGGATCGAACTTGTAACCTTCTGGTTACAGGGCGGCAGTTTTACCACTGCACCACCAGGGGCTCTGTGAAGCTGCCTTAAATATGCTGAAGCCATGTGTTTTCAATCATGTGTCCCTGACTCAGCAGCTCTTCTTGTTAGTCGAGCTGTTCTGCATGTGCGTCTTCTTATCTCCTCATGTCTCTTTGACTGATGCCTTTCTACAGCTGAGATCGGCTGCACCGCCGCCACAGGAGCTGTCGTACTAGGGTCTGTTTCTTTTTCAACATCCTGTGTGTAGGTTCTGCTTGCCTCTGCAACTTCTTGCCTTTGAGGTTGCTGCACTCCGTCCTCCACTGTCACACTGCCTGTCTCCTCCTCATCCTCAGAGTCCGATAGCATGCCCATGACACTTCTTACTTCCCTCCATTGTGAAAATTCTTCATTTATACCTACTCTCTGTTTCCTAGCCTTCAAACATTTACCAATCACAAATTACTTGTCCCCCTATCCCATGACTGCTAAGTTTTCTCATGAGTCTTTGATGAGGAACTCTGTCAAAAGCCTTTTGGAAGTCCAGATATACTATGTCAACAAGCTCACCTTTATACACACACCTGTTGACACTCTCAAAGAACTCCAAAAGATTGGTGAGGCAAGATTTACCTTTGCAGAAGCCATACTAGTCCCCCCAACCTACCCCAGCAGGGCCTGTTCTTCTATGTGCTTTACAATTTTATCCTTGAGAATGCTTTCCATCAATATGCCTGGAACAGACATTAAGCTAACCAGACTGTAATTTCCTGGATTGCCCTTGGATCGCTTTTTGAAAATCAGTGTTACATTGGCTACTTTCCAGTCATCCAGTACAGAGCCTGATTGTAGGGATAAGTTATACATTTTTGCAGGAGGTCCACAATTTCACATTTGAGTTCTTTAAGGACTCTTGGATGGATGCCACCTGGCCCTGGCAAGTGTTGGATATTACCCGTAGTGCTTGTCATGGCTCAGACTTCTGACTTCTGAGTCAGAGGAGGAACGGGAGGATTTGCCTGCTAGTGAGGGCTCAGAGGCACAGCAACAGGATTTGGCAGGGAGACCAGACTCTGGAGCTGAGGAATCGGAACAGCTGTCAGACATGAATCCTGATCAGGAGCAGGCTGATCAGGAGGAGGCTGGGATTTCACCTGTCTTGAGAAGACGTCTCAAGAGGAAAGCTCAGTGGGAGACACGCAGGTACAGGAGATTACAAGAGAGGAAGCAGAAGTGTTGACTCAGGGAAGCCTGATTGGCTGCTGGTTCTCTTGAGCCATATATCAAGCAGTCTGTGATTTCCACTGATGCTGTTAGTAACTTTCGCTGACTGTGGACCGTGGTCTATTTTGAATTCTCAATTTTTCCGAGTTCCAGTTTGCCCTTGTTCTGTTCTTTCCTACTCTGTGTTCTTGTTTTGTTAATTCCTTGCTCTGGTATCCTTTGTTCTTTTTCATTGCTTGCTCTTTTGTTTTGTTTTCAGTTATTACTCAGTTATTGTTAGAGGGGGGTACCTAGTTCAGTTCAGGGGACTTGATTCATTTACTATTTTCTTTGTGAGCCTTTTTGTTTTCCTTCGTGCAGCTTTGCTGCTACTTTCTGTTAACTCACAGGGGGAGTGCTGAAGGGGGTTGTAAATCCTGCTGGGTTGGCTGAGCTAAAAGATTTACGACAGTGCTGAATACTGAGCATGGGGTGGGGGGTGATGGTGGAGTTTGCCTGACAGGGAGTTCTGCTTGCCTTTTGGTGTTGGATACTAAGTAGTGGGGGTGGGTGGCGGAGTTTGCCTGACAGGCCAGTCTCCTTACAGTGAGCATGTAAAAGGTACAGAAATAGAAGGTACTGAAACATTATTTAGAGGAGGCAGCAAGGGTGTGGAGAGCAGCTGGGTGTGTGGTTTCTAATTTATTTTTAAATAGAGCCACTTAAAACTGTGGGCTCTAAACAGGTGAGGACACTTGCCATGGGTGGGTTCTTGGTGTGAAAATATGGTATATACCCATCAGCCTGTTCAGTACTATAAGCAAGCTCTCCACCAGACACCTATATTGGAAATTTAAGAGACTGTCTGGATCAAGAAAACCTTCTTGCAGAGGAGCAGGCTGGTTTCAGGGAGGAACGACCCACCATTGACCAGTGCCTAGCACTGTTCCCTCTAACAGAGATTCCCAGATGTTGTTCACTACAATTCCCAGCATCCCCAGCTGCAATGGCCTTTGGCTAGGGATTATGAGAGTTGTAGTCAACAACATCTGGGAATCCCTGTTAGAGGGAACACTGGTGCCTAGTTCTTCAACATCTGTGTCATGGGCATGCTGGAAGACTCCGAGGAGGAGTTGGAGGCGGAGACAGAGCTGACAGCAGAGGAGGGTGGGCAAGGATCAGAAGTTGCAAAGGAGAGTGGGTCCAACACACAGGGAATCGAAGATGTGTTAGAACCGGGTGAGGCAGCTCTTGTGGAGGAGGCGCGACAGGTCTCAGCTGTGGAGAGGCGCCGGTCCAAGAGACAGCAAGAGTTAAGGAGCCGCATGCGTAGTACAACAGGCAAAGCTGCTGATTCAGCAACTCTTGATTAACAGCACCAGGGGTCAGCCTATTTAAGAAGCCTGTAACATAGCTACCCTGCTGATAGCAACATCAATTTCCTGTGAGCTAATCGGCTGTATTTGTATATTACCTTGACTGTGTTTGGACCCTGGACTGTGTTGACCTTGCCCATGCATTTCACTTTGGTCTCTGTTTGGATTTATTGGATTGACCTGGACTGGTCTTGGTTTGGATAATTTATTCCTGTTAGACTTCGCAGTTCTGCTTCTGCCTCTGTTATGCTTCGTCTGGCTAGCCTGACAGATTTACGACAATCTAATTGAGAAATATTCCACTTAGAACACAGTGCTCTCATTCTTACCTGTTCTCATTCTTACCCTCTATTGGCCTGTGTAGTCTGGCAACCTTGTAAGTAGTGGGAGGATGAAGGTATTTATGATGTCTCTGTCAGGTGCAATTCCCAAAGCCAGGGTTAAAGTCAGGTGCAATCCCCAAAGTCATCTGTTAAGCACCGTCCATACCTGTAAGGGCATCAAACAAGGCTGCATACTTGCCCCCACTCCTCTTCAACTTCTATATACACACCATGGTGGGTTACATAAATAATCTGGACTTTCACACACACACACACACACACACACACACACACACACACACACACACACCAAAAATTGGCTGAGGAACACATCTCCATTCTGCTTTACACAGACAATGAGGCAATTGTCTCCTGGACCCCCATAGGACTTAGAAGAGCTGTAGTGAGGCCTTGCATTTTACTGAAAGGAGGCCTGGTTGGAAATAAACTACCACAAAACCAAAATCATGGCCTTTGCCAAGAGACCAAAGACACACTCTCCTAGTGCATAAACAGGAATACAATCAAGCAGGTCTCATGCTTTAAGTACCTAGGGGTGGTCTTTCATGCATTTGGCACTAGGAAGGCCCATGGCAGCTATGCTGCCGAAAATGCCCAGAAGAGCACTGTGGCCATCCTAAAATCAGAAGGAGGCTACTACATACCTGCAGCCCTTAAACTATTTGAGGCCACGTTTCTGGCACAGCTCCTCTATGGAGGCCAACTGGTCCCCTTCTCCATCACCCCTCTGGAGCCTGTCTAGTCTAAATTCCTAAGAGCAGAATTCTAGGTACACTGCTGTGTCTCCAATGTCATTCTACGACTGGAGGCAGACCTAGTGAAATTGGAGGCCAAAGTATGGCTGTCAATATTCAATTTCTGGCCAAGACTACCCTCCTTCCCAATGGGCCTAGCCTCCTAACATTGGAGAAAGAATACCAATCCACATGGAAGTGAACTTTGTTGGCAAAACTATCATAACTCGGGTTCTCCCTGCCCCACATACTTTCCCTGGGATGCGGGCAGGCCAGGACACTTCCTAAACAGCATATAATGGACACACAGTGCCAAACTGGCATAGGCAGGGTCCCAAACCCCCTCATCACTGAAAGCGTAAGGTACATGCAGTGCAGCATCTAGGCAATTTTGGTGCCTGGACCGCTCCCACCACAAGGCCCCCCTCCCACTGCGAGGCCCACCAGAACCTCTTTTGGAAGCCTCCTGCCACCACGCCGCAGCCATGCCACGCCAAACCTCCATTTCCCCCCATAATTTCAACTGCCATGTGCGCGGCCGAGGGGCGGCGGCCATGGAGTGAGCCAAGCAGGTCTTTCCCACCCCATGGTGGTGGTGGATGGAGAAACTGCTGGGCATGTCCGTCCAACCCAGTGGTTCTTGAGAACTGCGAGGTACTCCAACATGCCTATGAAGTTTAAATAGACTGTCGCAAGCCCATGATGTCATGGGCTTGTGACAATCTATTTCAACTGTGTAGGCACCTCACACACACCCCCAGCCGCTACCCCTCAGCTGCTCACATGAGGGCTGAAATTATGAAAAAATAATTGGAGATTCGGCGTGACAGGGCAGCGGCGGGACAGGTGCAGGGTGGTGGCAGGAGGCCCCCACCACCATTTGGAGGCCCCCCAGACCTGGGAGGCCACAGACTGGGGCCCCAAGGTTCTGGGGTAAGAACACCTCTGGGTACATAGTGTCACCCACTGCATATCTTATGTAGCTGGAGGTCCCTAACCACAGAAGAGCTTTCATCCTGGCCCATTGCAGTGCCCTCCCTTTGGCCGTGTTAGACAGAAGATGTAGAAAGATCCCCTTCCTGAACACTTGTGCCCCTGTGACGCTGGGCAACTTCTAAGCACATCCTCTTTTGATGCCTTTTTAATAGAGACATCAGCAATACCATCATCCTCCCACTACTTACCAGGTTGCCAGGCCACACAGGCCAATTCTGTCTCATTACTACTGACTGCAATCCCCTCATAACACAGAACGTTGTCAAGTTCCGCAGGGCAGCGTGCAAAATTCACAGGGACCTGACTGCCGACAATAGTTAATCAGGCCTGACACAGCTCATGCCTGTACTGATGCCTCTCATCTCCTGCTCCCAGTCCTACAATTCTTATCTTAATTCTAACTTAAAATTTAATCCTAATCTTAACTAATTTAATAGTTTTTATAATAGATCTTACTTTACAGCAATACTCTGGCTTTTATGATATCACATACAAACTGTCTTCATAGACATGGGCTGTTTTTAATAATATAGCTTCTATGTTTTAAAATGCTTATCACATTTTAAATTTTTAAATTTTTATCCAATTTCATAATTTTAATAGTATTTAGTTTTATAGCACTATGATTTTAGTATGTTATAGTCACTGTCTTCACAGCCCTCATAGGCACTGAGTTTTTAAACTATAGTTTTATAGTTTTAATTTTTCACTTTTGATGACAGTTTTCTGTTTGCCTTATGCTGGTCAAAGACTATAATAAAGATATTGAGGCGATTCTCAAGGTCGCCAAAAACGGACTAAGAATCTCTCAAGCGGGTTACCCGCTTACAGAGCCCTCCCCTAAGCCCAGGTTAATGGAGCGAGCACTCTGCTAGCCTGGGCACTACGATCATGTGTTGCCATGGCACCGCTCCGCACCATGGCAACTCACGAGGAGACCCCCGACCAGGAGGCTAAAAAGCAGCCTCCCAGCTCAGGGGTCTCTCTAACATGCTGGAACTTCCAGGGGCCGTGTGGCCCCCGATCCCTGCAGCCCCTGCCGGCTCCGTGACAAATCTGGCAGTTGTATGGGTGGCCGATCCGGCTGCCCAGGCAGGACTCAATGATCGTCTGCGGGGAGAGCTGGCTTAGCCTGCTCTCCCCGCAAACCCTCTGGAGGCAGGTCTCACTGATCGTGAGACCCGCCTCATTGATTGGTTGACATTAGGTTGCACAACTTTGTAGTGCAACCTGTCCTGGAGAAGGTATTCCACCAGTGGTTACACAACATCACAGAGTACCACCATTTCTGTAAACCTTTTAAGTGTATACAACTTCTCTTGTTATGCTAGTGCGACACTAGTCTGGATGCCAGCCAATATTTTTTCAGTTCAAAAGGATACTATTTCAGTTCATAGGGATACTATGAAAGCAGTTCAACCATGGTGGGTCACTACCACGCTGTCTCTACCACGTCTTGTAAGCCCCTGCTGAGCTACAAGGCCAATCTGGCATTGGTTTTTTTTCTTTGCTGACTTGAAGGGGATAAAACAAAAAGAGATGGGAGACCTCACATTTCCACAAATAGCAATCTATTAAGGCCCAACATGTTTCAAGTCATGACTCTTCTTCAAGGACAAATGATTCAGTCTCTTCAGGGGAAAACTAGAATAATCTTGTTTGTTACATCATAGTGATTTTACCAAAGCAATGAATTCTTTATTCTTGAAAGGGGTTGTGGTGGTATGGAGAGGTTTATAGTTCTCATTTTGCAAATTCTATTATAAAGAAAATATCTAATTGAACATGATAAAAGTCGCAGGTAACTGTCTGCAAAGACAGAAGCCATACAATGGCAGACCTTACTATATTGCCACAAGCTAAAATGAGACTGTCACTAATTTAAAAAAAAACAAAACCCATTGCTTGCTCTTCTACCACTTCATTATATGTATAGGGGGAAGAACAGTGATAAAAGTACATTTTTGCTGGGGGGGAAAAGAGGGGGGGACATTCCTTTTTACTTAGAGAAGATCTTATTCTATTGCCTTGTTGTAGCAGTTCAGTTAGAGCATGTTGTTTCAAAATAACAGCTCTGGTAGAAAGCTTCATATACATCCAGTATTCACCTGCCAAACTAATCAGTTTAAGGAAGTTCAGGGAAAATCATGTGGTTAAAGGAAAAGTGTCATACTCTGGTCCACATCAATGCTATGGTACTGCCATGAAAGACAATGGGGCCTTTCTCATGATCGTGCAGCCGGGTGGGTGGGGAGGAAACCCTGGAAAGCTTATCTCGCCTGCAGACAACCATCCTGTTGGCACATGCTTCCTCAACTCTAAGAGGCGGGCTCCTTAGTCGGGCTTGCCACAGGCAACCAAGCCCAGGCTTAGCTGCCCTAGCCTGGTCTTGGCTGCTTGTGAGAAAAGCCTCAGTGGCTGACATACTGTGCAATGGTCCATCCACCTTGTAATCGGACGTGTGCATAGTTGTGCAAGAGTGCTCTGGCACAAACATGAGGAATTCTGCAAATACAGTTGCTATTGTCACATGTGGGGCGTTACACTATTAGTTAATTATTTCTCATATTTGTATTCCATCCAAAACCCACCTCTCGGGGTGGTTTACGATAAAACAACACCAATTCAAAACAAAGTTAAAACATTAAAACAATTTAAAACAATGAATGCTCTCCCAGTGAATGTCCACTCCTTGACATCTGTGGCTGTTTTGTTTTGTTTTTTTAAATTTTAAAAAAACTAAAGACCCTTCTATTTGTTCAGGCTTTTACCCCTTAGGGGCTGCCAGATTTCTCAGCTTTCCTGTTTCTGTTTGTTTTTTTAATAGTTGGGGTTTGTGTGTGCGTGCGTGTGTGTGTGTGTGTGTGTGTGTGTTTTATGGTTTTTACTGTTTCACTGATTTTAAGGTTTTAAATGCATTATAGAAGGCGGTATAAAAATTGAACAACAAATAAATAAATAAATAAATAAATAAATAAATAAATAAATAAATAAAATCTTTATACAGAAGTGTCCTTATAATTGTCCTTATTCAGAATTCTATTGATTCCTTCTCTGTTTTTGAGATAGTGCTTGCAATACATAGTTTGTTTATACATTTCATGTAATTTGTTTGTCTTGAATGTGAGATTGTTATTATTTTAATATTTAATACTCTTAATATAGTTATTGGCACCTTCATTTTTAGTGTCACTGAAGAAGGCAATATTATGAAATTTGTTAGGCATGCTACATTCTGTACCATTCCCATCACTGCATCCAGTCACATAATCAGTTGGTAGAAAAACAAGAACTTTTGTTTAACTTTTATGGTTTCCAAGAAAATATACTTCAAAGTTAGCCTAGCAACAGTGGAGACTGAAATCACACCTCATTGGCTGGTGCTATTATGACATCACTTTCCTGGGCTTCTCTGGGGCAAAGATACTGCAGTTTATTCTGCTGTATGGCTTGGCTTTGCTTTTTTTCTTCCAAATTTGCTGCCAACTGAACAAACAGGCCCCAAAATTATTAAGGTCAGTAAACTACATGGGGGGGTGGGGGTGGAAGGTGGGAAATTATTCCAACTTTGCTAACTACTGATATACCAAAGGCCTGCAGTATCAGAGAAATAGAGAGTTCTTCACTTGCCCTGCCTCAGCAGTATCACACCCAAATCAGATCTGCAGCAACCTCCTCATTATTTGTTAGCAAAGTTGAAAGAATCCTACCCTGCCGCCCCGTAGTTGACATCAAGGAAAGTGATGTCATAATTGCATCAGCCAATGAGGTGCATTTTCAATCTCTTTCCAGGATTGCAGTTTTCAGCTAAATTTAAAGTACCTTTTAAGGAAAACTATAACAGCTAGAGCACTGATTCTTTTCTTTCTTTCTTTTTTCAAATAGATATTGTATGAGTAGGCATTGTATGAGTACAAGTTGGCAACACAATGAATCCTGAAATGTAGGAAAAAATTCCCACTGAAAATTAAGGTGGACCTATTAAGTATTTTTATGAACTGAGATTAATGGGCAGTTGATCTGTTCAGTACAAGAACTAAGAACCACAGTACTGAGCGCAGAACCCATGAAAATGGCTTCTCAAGAGTCACTTAAGACAAGACTTGTGAGCTATTGTATAACTGCAAAAGATAAAAAATTAAAAGACAGGAATTAATTAATTCTCCAAGAAGGAGAATTTTAATCTGTTTTACAGAAATAATCCATCTAAAAATAGATATTTCAAAACATTATTAAACATTATAATGGAAAACAATATTTTAATTAATATTTTTATGAAACAAAGTTAGATCCTGTCCATTGAATTTTTAAATAGCTTATAAGCTATACCTCCCAGATCTTCTCAATAAGTCTCTCCTATCTGCCAGATTAAACCACTGAAATCATTATCCTATCTGCTCTACACACCAAACGTGATTTCAAAGACACAATTTAATGACCTTCTCCTCTACAAAACAATCAGCACATTAAAGGCTTCTTTGTCTTCTTTGCTCTGCCCCATATGCCCTTGAAGTAGCCTGATGGCTGGGTCTTCTCAACAGTGGCACTAAGATTATGAAACATCCTCCCTAAAGAAGTCTTCATCACTTTTCCCCTGAAGTTTTTTTAGGTGCCTAACAAAGACCGTAGACATTTCATGCTATCTGGCCATCAGCGTTTATGATAAAATCATCTGTGATGCTAAACACATCATTTGGTCTTTTCTCTTTTTTCAAATCAAAATAGCAGTGGCAAAGAGGACCAATCAATATTAGGACCATGATGCACAGGGAGAAGTATTTTACTAGTTCCCCTCATGCCATCGTCCCCACAAAAACAGTTCCTATAGGCCCTGGGAGGGATTCCATTGATGCCTATGAAAGCTTCCCACCTGGGCCTTTTAGGAGCTTGTGAGGGACAGTGGTGTTGGGATCATGGCATGAAGGAAAAAGGGTTTACCCCCCACCCCACCCCCACATATCATAATATGATCCTGATCTCCTGTTAGTATTCTGATTCAGGGAAGAATTAAAAAGGCAAGCCGAAATGATGTGTTTAGTGTCAATGATGCTTATTGGTATACTGCTATCATTGTTGCTTTGATGTTCTGCTGTGTTTCTGCTGCTTTCATTATGATGTTGTTGCATATTTTTTAGTGTTTTAATTTGTACTTGGTTTTTAAAATAAAAATGTGTTGGCTGCCTTGGGAACTTTGTTTCCATTGCACCAATAATAATGAACCAGTTCAGAACTGGCAAAGGGGGGACCCCTGCCTACCTTTAAAAAGACCCTAATGGGGTGGCCAGAGGGCACTTGTTAGAGGCATGGCACGGTGGCGGCACAGCTCCTCTGAATTGTCCAGACCGGGACTAACGCTCCAGTACATTCCACCTACTTAGTGGTGCATTGAGAATTCGCCCAGCAGATTATCTGTTCCTCCTTTCCCTCCCTAAATATAGATGGTCTTTCCTGAGGGTGTGGATGATAGCCCTTCCCTTGGAATTATTAGCTGCCAGATATAGTAGAATTCTGACTGAGTAGAGAGAGTGCCCCGGTAACTCAGATGAGATCGAGTTGGTTGCACATGTGCTTTTGTGGTGTGCTTTTTATTTAGCCTTTAGGCAAATATTAATCAATCCTGTTTTACAATATTTCACAGGACGATCAGAAGGATTTTATGTCAAATATATGCTATCAGATACTAATTTGACAATCACACACTCAGTTGTGAAATTTTGTAATTCTGCAGTATGCGTTCAATGTATTCTGCTTGCTAATGGTTAGAACCACTGTCCAGATATTTTATTTATTTATTTGATTTATATATCGCCTGAATCCAGAGGCACCAGGCGGTTCACAAAAACAAAGACAAACAAGACCAGCTATTAAAACAATAATTAAAACATCTAACACATTCAGAAATTACGGCAATTAAAAAATCTAAACAGTAATAAAAAAATTTGAAACATTGTTATTGGTATGTTAAAAACATATGTTATTAGTATGGCTGTGTTTAAATTATATAATTGCTTTAGGTGTAGTGGTATTGGTCAAAGACAGTAATAAAGACTGACTGACTGACTGTCATGACATTAATTGTTCCTACTCATAGGTATGTCACACCATCACCATGCCTGTGCAATCAAGCTCTTTTTTAGACAATATAATAAGGAAACTGTATGCAGACAACCACTTACCATAGGGTAAAACCTCAAATCTCAATAAAAGCCCCAAAAGGAAAACACAGAAGCAGAAAAACCTGACCAAAGTCTATGTCCATACATTCATTAAAAATCTGCTTCCTCATATTGACTTTGAGGAAATATTTACAAATACATAATAGCTGCCACAAGTCCCATTGAAAAGTAAAATAGCATCACACAAGGGAAGAGGCACAGCATAGTTCACAATCACTCATGCTATGGCTGAATGAGTGAAATGTAAGGGGATACTTGTCAAGCTACTTGACACTTTCTAGTCAGCTTAATCAGATACCCTTTCGTTTCCTGTAGTGGCGAGACCAATGTTCTGCTACTCACAGTATACCCAGCGTCTATTTACATATACGAAGCAAAGAGACAAACATACAAGTCATGTTACCTCTGGCTACATTGCCATGTCTAAAACTTCATGATCTGACACAGACAATGTATAAAAGGAAGATGAACCGAATGGACGGTACCTGGGCAACCAAAGTAGAAGTGTTCTGATGGGAATCATTAGAATTCCTAGACTTCTTTCTTTGTAATCTAGCCCTATTCAGTTATGATGGCATCATTCCAAAAAGATGCAATGAACACACATTATGTGTGCACATTTGCATGTTTGGCAGAATTTCCTGTTCCAACACTACCCCCATCAGAGTTCCAAATGTGGTTTATGAATTTGGCATAAGAGAAGCATGAAGAGAAAGGCAGGGTGGCGGGGAGCTCCATGCAGACCAGCGCCAGTTAAATTGTACTTGTACCAAACAACATTTTTGTTTTCAGGGCTGGTAAAGGACACTTTAGGTATTCTGGCGGTGGGGGGCATCTTCTGAATAAGAAAATCTTCAAAGCATTTGGATGTGTGCATTTGCACCCATCTGGAGTGAGGCTACGGCTGTATACCATTAATGCCTTCATTCACTGGGGGAGAAGGGGACTAAAACAGATGTTTCTAAAACTTTAGCAGTACAAGGCAAGAATATTTTTTTCAAAAAACCAGTTCATTACTTTTTCTACTCTAAGTCTCCATTCTCTTTTACCATATATAAGTATCTCTCTGCCTTTGAGTAGTCATTCTAATCTTTGTATTAGAGTTCTACCAGGATTGTTTTTAAAAAGGAATCTAATTTTGGAATATTCCAAGTAGTTAATAATGCCATTTTATTTCAATCACAATTTGCTTTTAGTTTCAGTAGGTTGAATGGAATAAGATCTGAAGCTGGTTCCCATAGAAGCTGTCATTTAAAGCTGAAGTTTAAAGTAAAATCTGCAGAAGAGACAACCAGACATCGTGGAAAACAAAGAGTGGAAATTCAAGCCAGAAATACTGTATGTGGAATGAAGAGACCAATAGAAAAAAGAGTAAAGAATGTGTATTAGAGAGAACCCAAGAAAAATACCAAAACAACATTCAGGGATACTAAATGGTTATTCAAAGATAATGTGTTGTATTACTTACTGAGAATCTCTGATAAGAGGTGCATTCCCCAACTTAAAGCAGGGGTTTCCAACTCCACATGAAGTCTGCCTCAAATAAAAGCTTTCTGCTAAATCAAAACCTACAAAACATGATAGAGTGAGATCATTTATTGTTCATTTAATGCAATTCAACAAGGTTGAGAGAAATTATTGATTTGTGCCATATGGTGGTTGGTTTTTCTATACTAACTGCTGACAGGCCATTTCAAATCCTACGATTTTGGTCACAGAAATGTCCAGGTCTCATTTTCTCTTTAGAAAGTGTTAGCATGAAATTCCCCAAGCACTTGACTTTGCAACCTCTGAAGATAGCACTTACTGTTTCCTTCTTGACATCTGAATAAATAAGGATAAAAATGTCACTCTCCAGAAATGAATGCTAATTCCATGCTAATTATAACAAGCATGAATGGAAAAATAAAACAAAGATGAATATAAGTGTTTTAGCTATAACTCTTGAGAGTAAGATACTCCACTTTAATCAAAAAAACATTTCTAAAAATTCAAGGCACATGTAATTTTTAAAATCTCTATTTTGTGTTGAAATAATTTTGGATTCTCTCCCTGCAAGGGCAACCCACCTGAAACTTCAAAGTTTTCTTTGTAGATACGGCTAAACGGATGTCCTTCTGTTTTCAATACCGGGCATGCAGTAGCTACAAAAACAAAAAACAAAAACAAAATGCCTAAACTTTTAGAAAAACAAACAAATGGCAGCATTGTTCACTACAATACAACTAAGTTTAGAATTATTTTTTAAATGACTAAATGTACAAATGTAGCATTGTTATTGATAATTAGGTAGTACTGTATCATCTATGTTCATAGTGCTTTACAGAGTAACAACAAGATAACTCTATGTATCAAGAAACTTGCAACCTAAAGTTTGGCACAGGGTAGGCAAATGGTATTGAAGATATAAAGGGGGAAATAGGAATTCTGTAAACCTAACTAAACTTAGGTTTAGTTTCAGCAGGGGGGAAAGATTAAAGGATTGTGCCAAAGATTTCATAGAAATGTGAAGGTTTTCACAGAAAAAGTGAAGAGGAAGGATTTTGAGAGAGAAAGGCAGCACCATCAAGGTGTGAGCTGAAGGAGCACAGGTTGGGATGTATCATGGAGAGAAAAGAGGAATGAGTAGCAAGGCCATGGAAATTTTGAAAACAAGGAGTCTGTGCTGGATCCAGGAGCTATCAGGAAGCCAGTGTGGGAATTTACACTGGAGTGTATGTATATGTCACATATAAATAGCTATATATTATTTACATAGCACTTTTTCATGCACAAAGATCCTGTGAAATGGATCATGATAATTCACATTTTACAAGAATGGAACGGAGGCCTCATCTAAAGAAAGAGCAATGTGGTGATAAAACAGATTGCAAGTAGGATTTCATATGAGTTAATCTACCCACCTGACTAGGTAGATGCGGGGGTAGGCTAGGAGGGCTCTGCTCCATGTGTCAACACCTACTGTGGCTTACTTGTCAAGCACACGAGACAGGGCCTTCTCAGTGATTGCCTCTAGCATGTGAAACTCACTCGTGGTTGAGATCCACATGGCTCTTCTCGCCCAGACTTTTGAAGGAAATTGAAGACTGCTCTTTTTATCCAGGCTATTGGCTAATAAGTGGCTCACACCTCTCTTTTTAAGGATACAGTTGTGTTTTATTTTCAAGTTGTTTTAATTGAAATTTTATTATTGTTTGTTATCATGTTGTAACCATCCTGGGGCCTTAGGATGAAATGCAGTATACATACATACATACATACTAGATTTAATACCTCTCCCTCTCTTTCATTATGAATATGTATATCATGTGTATGTACACACACACTTTTCAACCTGGGCCACCATAGTCTTACCAATTATTGGATATATTTCCTATGGAGCAACATAAACATTGTGAAGTGCTGGACAAATGACAAAACTCTTGGATATGTAAATGCAAGACCCTCACACCTCAGGGATTGAACTTGGAAGATAATACATAAAACCACCTTAGATTCATCTGCAACATCTGTCCATCAATCTTTTCTTGAACTTTGCTAACACTACATTTTTAACTGCCACCTTCTGACCTGCGTGTGCTCATACAACCTTTTAAAAAAATCCAACTGTTGCTGATGGAGTAAGCTGAAATGTTCAACAAAAAATTGGTTTGCTCTAATTATCTGTTGTCAGTCATCTTTTTGTACCCCCCTCTCCCCCCACTGCCCCCACCAGCCTCTCCACTGTGGCCTCTGGTGCCAGCAGCAGCGGTGACACTTCTAAAGGTACATTTTTACTCTCCTCCCGCCTACTTACTTTTACAGAAGCTCCCCTGCCCTTTATTGGTAAAGGGGAATCCTTACTAGATTCCCTTTTACCAGTAAGCCTCACAGCCTTTCAAAATGGCTTGGTTCAAACCTGAACTAGGGATATGCATGGAACCACGGAGGCGTGGCCCGGCACTGGGGGGAGTGTGTCTTTAAGGGGGGGCGGTAGTACTTTACCCCTGCCCCACCGCTCTTCCCCCTCCGGCACTGGACTTTCCAAAAACATTCTTGGGGTGGCAGAGTTCCTCCCTGCCGCCCCTGCCCCCATCGTTGTCTTCAAAGAGTTAAAGTAGAAAGAGCGCCAGCGCCGGAGGGGGAAGAGCGGTGTGTGTGTGTGGGGGTAAGTACTACCGCCCCTCCTTAAAGACACACCCCCCCTTGCCAGAATTCTGGACCAGTCCGGAGGCCTTTTGTATGGCCCCAGACCGGTCCGTGCACACCACTAACCTGAACTGGATCCAGTTCAAGTGTGCATGTAACTGAACCGAGCCGGGTCGTCTCAAACTTGGTTTGGATTTGAGCCGAACCAGCTTTTCCAGTTCTCTGCACATCACCACTGGTCTCCAGGAATCCCAAAATGCACCACTCAAGCAGTGTGGTGCACTGGGGGTTTCCTCCATGCATCAGGTGCGCTAAGCACTCAACTCTGTATACACTCGGGCTGCATGCAGCACTAGCACACACACACCCCTGGATCTGAGGTTGAGGGCATGCTCACGTCCTCTAACACCAGTTAAGGGCCGGGTCAAGAAGTTGGGCTAGCGGGAGCAGAAGCACTGGGATCAGGAGTGATCCTGGCACTCCACACGAGCAGCCCAACCCAGGCTAGACTACCCTAACCGGGGTTGGGCTGCTCGTGTGAATAGCTTTTAAGTGAGTCCAAAGCTATGGTGGTATTTGAACCAAAGTCTTTGAGAACCTTTGAGATATTCATTAAAACATCAAAGTTTCTCATTTTCCTTTACATTAAAGATAACAATTTCACTAAACCTTTTATTAAATGATAATATTCAATATATATTCCTAATGTTGCAATAAAGAGTTGATATATTATGTATTTCAATTATTTGTGGTTAGTGTAAGCACATATTAACTTTATGCTCCATTCACGGTATAATGATTTAGAATACAATCTCAAAACTGTTTATATATAAAACACCACACAGTATTATATGTTTTTGTGCATTTTTCTTTCTGTAAGCTGTAAAATGTGGGTGGGGGGTTAGATTAAAGTTTTCAACAACAAAGCATGAATGACAGCAAAGCAAGAATGAAAGCATATAATTGGATTACAAGGTTAACAGCCAGATGTTATTTACTCAGAAGACAGTCCTTTTTGTCACAATGCACTTTCTGAACAATGTTAAATAATGAGATAAATGTTCTTTTCCTAAAATGTCCACAAGAAAGCAGCTCTACTACAGGGATTTTTAAAAGTATGTTAACATTTTTCTTAAGCAAAGTATTCCAACATTTCTTAATTACATTCATTCAGAATGCAGTCTGAACTGACTTTATTTAACAGTTAATCTAAACTCATGCTACACTAAATTTATATGGAAGGATTGAATAACTGACATCCCGAATAACCTTCCGTGGATGTGCCAGTATTTCTGTTGTGCAAGAAGGGAAGGGCATTTTTTTGGCTATCTTCACTTCCCTCTGCAGTAGCCTGTGTCCTAAATCTATCTCCCCTGAATGTTAGACTATGCCTGAGAAGGCTTGAATTCAAATCTCTGTTCGGCCATGAAACTCCCTGGGATGACTCTGAGGCACTCACTTATCTTTTAGCCTAACCTACTTCACAAGGTTGTTCTAGGGATAACATAACAATGTACACCATTCTGGGCTCCTTGGAGGAAGAGCAGGATATAACTATATAAACAAACAAACAAAAATGAATAGGAAGGCATAACTTCAGGAGGTACAAGTGTCTGCAGAGGGAGATTTGCCCCCCCTTTTCCTCTCACAGAGGAAAAAAACCCTGGCACATCTGCAGAAGGTTAATCTTGATATTAAGGCTCAAGCCACTGAATCTAATTAGCAAAATTCTACCCAAATAAACTTTATTTTCATTTCTGAATAGTGCACTAATTAACCTTCAAGACTTTAACTCCAATATTTATCTATTTGGAGTACAATTACAAAGTCCAGGCTGGGGTTCCAGGATTGGAGGACCTACCCAAATTTTGATGATGACCTAGTTAGAGCCTTACAGGTAGCTCATAGGTTTTGCTAGGGCCACATGAAGAAGTGTTTCTTTTTTTCCCCATAGAGGAGTTGTTGAATCACATATGGAATTTGTAAGAGCCATATGTGGTTCAGCTGCAGTGGTTTCCAACGTAGCATCAAGAGCTAAGCACTCACAAATCATATAGCTGTCACATGCTCTTATGACCAAAAGAAGTGGCTCAGTAGCATGTGAATAGACTTCTAATCATTTAATTCAGCATAGGATTCCACGGCTAGTATGTCCATGAGCCAAGCCTTACAGGCTGAAATTACATACAGGCGGCAATTTTTGGTACCAAAATATTGCTTAAAGGAGTAACCATGTGTGAGCCATTTGAGTCAAGTGCTGGCTGGGTCATTTAATTTCAGATGGAATCTGTCTTGAATTTAAAATGTAAAGTCCCTAAGAAAGATGGTCAAAACAAACCAACAGGGGCTTTCCAGTGCGTCATAAGGTGAAAAGGGAGAAGGCATTGCAGAGCACCAGCCGGGAAACATATTGAAGGAGTTCCAAGACCACAGAGAAGAAAAAGTAACACAGAAAATGTCAATATTGGAAATGTTTCCAGTTCACTACCAATCG
Source organism: Hemicordylus capensis (assembly GCF_027244095.1). Taxonomy (NCBI): domain Eukaryota; kingdom Metazoa; phylum Chordata; class Lepidosauria; order Squamata; family Cordylidae; genus Hemicordylus; species Hemicordylus capensis. The sequence continues at coordinate 303,908,358 of NC_069657.1, read as the reverse complement.
CTGCAAACATGTAAGCTGTATACTTACCTCTACAAATACATACAAGTATCCCAACTTCAACATTAATATAATATACACTGCTAACTTGGAAAACCCCCAGCAATTTTATGCTGAAAAGAACTCATTTAAATAAAGCATTCTTTTCTTATGAGGTGATTAATGAAGCCAGTTCTATCTGAAAGCAGTAAGTGTTTAATCAAAGATGAAACATATCTAAGAATTATCAATTTACACCAGAACTATCTCTTCCTTTAGAAAGCTGCCCACACTTGGGACTAAAGTAATGCATAAGGGAGACCTACAGCAAAATGTTGCAATGTATCCATAAGATTCTTCACCCTGCCTCAGGGGCATAGCTAGAAGAGAGGGGGGCCATGTTCACCCTCTCCCTGCCCCCCCCCTCAGAATGAGGGAGATAATGAAGAAAATAGGGAGAGGTGGAGCTGGGGGGCCCTCAAGAACTGAAGGGCCTGGGTTCTTCGAACTCGTTCGCTCAATTATAGTTACACCCCTGCCCTGCCTGCAATAGGTGCCTTGTAGTGATGTTCAGGCCTCACTCAAAGGGAAGGGAAAGGAGCACCTTTTCTCATTCCTTAATCCCTCGAGGGCTTCCCTATGTAGCATTAAAGGTTCAGATTTGGGGCTGGCTTCTAACCCAAGATCTGTTTGTTATTGGTGGGTGGGGAGGTCCTGGACAGGGGGTTGAAGGGAAAGTATGTTTTTCCTTTCCTCCCTGTTGAAATTCTGTAGTGCAGGAGGGGGCAGCGGTTTGTTTGTTTTTTAAACCTCATTGCATGCATCCCACACAACCCATAATCCTCCTCTCCTGAATACTTACTACAAGCTGTTAGGGGCTTGAATAGGCAGTTCCCCCTCTCTCTTCCCATCCTCAACTTTCTTTCTCTCCCTCCCCACTGACACCTTCAAGACTGCAGGACCTTACAGAATGCTGGAGACACAGAGACAAGAAATACTAACATTCATCTCATGGACTAGAGAGGGGGAACTTCTATCTTTGGCAGGGTGGTCTTTTCATGAGCGGAGGGGAGGTGACTGCCTCAGGTGTCAGAATATTGGGATGCCAGCAGAATGACAAGATGCCCCCTACCACCATTGGCACAGCTCTTTGGGACCGATCTGGCCCTTTTAAGCTTTGCAAGGAGTGCCTCTCCTCACACTCCTTGCAAAGCTTGCTGTAGTACAAGGAGAGGAAAGGAGGCTGTTGGTAATCTTCCCTCCTTCCTGCCCAGCCCCACCGCAACTTCCAAAGCTTCCAGGGGTTGTTTGTGAGAATCTGGTGCCTTGCTTTCAGACACTACAATATCTTGGACAGCCCCAGTCTTTGGTGCTACCTTTTCTTTGTAGGGAGCATGCCAATAGTTCCCTATCACAGCTACATTAAAATCAGATTTTTTTCATGGGTATTTATTAGAAGTTTTGCTTCTGCCCCAGTGATGGGGTGGGATGGGTGGAGGATTTAAAGAAACCAGAAGTTAGACAGGCTGTATGAACTCTCAGTTAAATCTATGGCTGATATGGACTAAAGACTCAATCAGCCGGTCTGCTTTCTGTAAACCCAGTTCCACCCTGAGCTGCCCATAAATATCAGTAGAAAAGTCCAAACTGTTAGCATATCTGTGATTGGGTGATAGCAACATGGCCCCTAGAAACAAATGGGCAGCCTGTAAGGTCCTCACGGGGTGATTCTGGGAGATTTTAAATATTGTTTTTCTTTTTAACTTACAAATAGATATTGTTCTGTGTACCTACGGAATCCCCTGAGTAAGCAGAAATCATTACCTTTTTTTGGATGGCCCTATGTAATTTCCAGACTGATACCTAAGTTCACTATTAGTATATGTAATAAACCAATTTACATCCTATATATTGATTATGAGATTCACAGGGTGAAAAGAAATACTGTTTTTTCTCATTGTTTTCACATAATAATAGAGAACATCTTTCACACAAAAGGCAGTTTTCCCCAAATGAAGATCCAGAATTAATAGATTATTTCTATTATTTCATTGTCATGGATGGACTGTAATTTTGTAACCAATTCACACGTTACAAGGCCACCATCTGTTCAGTTTATTGTGCAACAACTTCTCTGCTTCCATTTACAGAAAGGATTTTTCTTTTTGGTAGAAATATTTTCCAAAACCAAACACAACATAAGCATAAAAATATTTGCCTTCCTGAGCTCACAGTTTTTTAAAAGGACTTTCAATTAAAGAAAGATGATGTTCCATTACTTTTATCTGTTTCCAGAGGGATATTTGTATTCACCTATTGCAGAAAATACAATGAAGAGGTTTGTGGCACTTTACAGACTACTAACATGTTTATATTTTGCTACAATAAACGACTTACTCTTTTAAGGTGGCACAAGACTCTTTTTGTATCTCTGTATCAGTACATTCATTGTCAAATGACCTTTTTCTCTCCCTCTTTCTACTGCCTCTTGGCCTTCAACAAGTAGCCCTCAGTGGGTATTTAGAAATCCAGAAAAAACATAGCAATCATAGTACAAATGGGAATTAGAGCCAATAGAAGACAGCCTCCCAACACTGCTGCAGAACATGGACTACTATTTGAAAGTCTTTGTTGATAGTGACCTGGAAGAGATTCTGCAAGACTACAAAAATGTGAACAGTTTACTACATGTAATATAGAACAGTGAGCCATAAATAGAACTTGGATCTAATGCAAGTTTTGGCACCGGGTATGCAAATGTTAAATGACACACTATGTGCAAAGTTCAATTTGTGTAGACGGTCCACACCAGGGTGTGTTACTGAGTAATACTCAGAAGGATAGACTATTATTATAGAACCATTACCTTCTTTCAACCTCCATCTTGATTATTTTCAGCCAGAATTCTAAACCTTCTGTGTGTGTGTCCCACAATCAGCATTCCATGATTATAGCCAACATAGGCCTACAATTGATAATATGGTATAAAACATGGCACAATAGCCAATAAAAATGGGAGGGAGAAACCATGTGCCAATAGCATGGGAGGGAAATATACCCATTTTTGACATTCAGGCATTCTATTAATTTCACCTGAAAAGCAAAATATTTAAAATAGCAATATCACATGTGATATTATACATCTATGCAAACTAAATGCTGTATGACACTGAGCCATAAATAGAATGTGAACTGTGACTGAAAGTCAACTTTTAAATGACACACAATGGTCAGAGTTCAACTTGTGTACAGTCAGTGTCTGAGTAATACCCCGTGTGTAGCAACCACACTTATTCATAAACAGTTCCACTGGAGGAACTATTCATTGTACAGTTTTAGTAATGCAGACCTATTTTAATTTTACATGGAAATTTAATACAATATGGTATTGTACTAATTTGTGCGATTTTAAGTGTTTTTGAATGTGATGTTTGGAGATTAAACCAATGATATTTTGAAAATAATATTTTCAAGCAGCTGAAAGCAGCATTTTCATTCTAGACATTGCACCTGTAAAAGAGCTTTGTGTCTGGTTTCCTCTGCGTTTGTCCTCTGTCTTCTCTTTTATTCTCTCTCTAGTCCTTTTCACATGTTGTGTTGAAAACACATAAAATCTGTGTACAGTGTACGCATGTACAGATCTCCATGCATGTATGGTTATTCATATATTATGTTCCATGTACAAACAGCAGTACACTTCCTATCAATATGATGCATCTGAGGAGTCCTGTACCCATGTTTACTTTTAAAATGAATGAATGTTAAGTCATTCACACAAGCTCAATTCAGGCGTTATGTTGTATGTGCATACAGATGTCTGTGCACATGTACTTCTTTATGTGTGAATGACTGAACATGTGTTCACTTCAAAAGTAAACTTGGGTATAGACCCCCTCAAATGCAGTGTACAGATAGGAAGTGAACTATTGACATGCGTTGCGCATAATGTATGAATAACTATGCATAAGGTATGGATAACTATACATGTGTGCATATACAGATTGTACATGCATCAAATATAATGTGGAATATGGCTTGAAACACATGTATAATATGGACCTGAGTGCATGTACAACATGATGTCTGAATAGGGCTTCTGTAGCTCTGTTTTTCTGTTTCTTTTAAAAATAACCCTAAATGACAACAAGAAAATTGTGATGATGGAGTCACTGATAAGACCCATCTTAGTTCAGGGCATGACCCACTTGTAACTCCCAAACCACCAGCTGAAGACCATTGAATTACAGAGCATTCTTACAAACTTTTGGGATCCTTGCACCAACACTCATCCCCCCCAAATTCTGACCTAACATTTGCACCATGAGTAATATGCTGTGTGTCAAATGTGTCACAAATGTTCTCTATCGGTTTTGATAACTTCTGAACGTGTACAGACTGAATACAATTGCACAACAGAATTCATGACCATGAACCAGATGAAGTTTATCACAACTTATCGCTATTCCTTAGCAATTCCTTAGACCCCTTAGCGATGAACAGCTACAGGCCAATCTCCAAACTCCCTTGGTTGGGCAAGGTGATTGAGAGGGTGGTGGCCAACCAGCTCCAGGCAGTCTTGGAGAAAACTGATTATCTAGACCCATTTCAAACAGGCTTTAGAGTGGGCTATGGGGTTGAGACAGCTTTGGTCGGCCTGATGGATGACCTTTACCGGGGAATTGACAGAGGGAGTGTGATTCTGCTGGTTCTTCTGGATCTCTCGGCAGCGTTCGATACCATCAACCATGGTATCCTTCTGGATCACCTGGGGGAGTTGGGGATAGGGGGCACTGCCTTGCTGTGGTTCCGTTCCTATCTCTTGGGTAGATTCCAGATGGTGGAGCTTGGGGACAGTTGTTCCTCAAAACAGGAGCTGTTATATGGAGTTCCTCAGGGCTCCATTCTGTCACCAATGCTTTTTAACATCTCCATGAAACCGCTGGGTGAGGTGATCAGGAGATTTGTTGCAGGGTGTTATCAGTATGCTGATGACACCCAAATCTCCTTCTCCTTTTCATCTTCAGGAAATGGCACTCATTCTCTGAATGCCTACCTACAGGCAGTAATGGGCTGGATGAGTGATAACAAATTGAAGCTGAATCCAAGCAAGATGGAGGTGCTCATTGTGGGGGCTCAGAATCTGAGGGGTGAGTTAGATCTTCCTGTGCTTGATGGGATTACACTCCCCCAGAAGGAGCAGGTGCCCAACTTGGGAGTACAACTTGGACCCAGCCTCACCCTGGTATCTCAGGTGGAGGCCATGGCCAGGAGTGCTTTCTATCAGCTTCGGCTGATTCGACAGCTGCACCCATTCCTTGAAGAGGATGAGCTCAAAACAGTGGCACATCAGCTGGTAACCTCCCAGCTTGACTATTGCAATGTGCTCTACGTGGGGCTGCCTTTGTACGTAGTCCAGAAACTTCATTTAGTTCAGAATGCGGCAGCCAGATTGGACTCTGGGGCAACCCGGAGAGACCATATTTTTCCTGTTTTGAAACAGTTACACTGGCTGCCGATATGTTTCCAGGCAAAATACAAAGTGCTGGTTATTACCTTTAAAGCTCTGAATGGCTTGGGTCTGAGATATTTTAGAGAGTGCCTTCTTTTACATGATCCCCACTGCACATTGAGGTCATCTGAGGAGGTCTGTCTGCAGTTACCACCGGTTCGTTTGGTGGCGACTCAGAGGCGGGCCTTCTCTGTAGCTGCTCCCGGGCTGTGGAATGCACTCCAAGCAGAAATTTGTAATCTTAATTCCTTACCGACCTTCAAGAGAGCCCTTAAAACCCATCTGTTCGGCCTGGCCTTTCAGGGTTTTTAATTAGTTTTAATTGTTCTAATGCTAACCTGGTTTTCAGGGTTTTAATTGTTCTGACTGTTTAATTGTTTTTTAAGATGTTTTTAAATTGTTGTTCATATTTGTATTTCTGTTTTAATTGGTATTGGTTTTAATGATTTCTGTTTTTAATAGTAAACCACCCTGAGCCGTTTTGGAAGGGCAGTATAAAAATTCAATGAATGAATGAATGAATAAAATATTCAAAGCAATTGGTTTCAATGAGATATTTGGATTCTGATCCAATTAATGTTTACTTGGAAGTTCAGCTAAGTTCAGTGGGACTTATTGCCAAGGAGGAGTGCACAAGGTTGCAGCCTTGCTGTCAAAAAAGCATGCATTGGATTGCAGGCTCAGTCAAGATGAACTGTAACTGGATTGGGGCTGATATATATATAGAATTATGCTTGTAATAGGAATTTGGGAGGCAGAGCACTAATCACTAGGAAATAACTCAAATGAATGATTCATGTTAAACTAAAATGTATAAATTATCACTTTATGACCATGTCAAACAAAAGGTCCTGTCAGCACTGTGAAATATACGTTCTTAAACAAGCTTAATCCCCGAAAAGTCAGGGAATAAAACAATTAGGAGAAACAAGTTATCTTTAGTCTATTTAGGCTTTAACACATGGCTGTTGACAACTCCATGAGCTTCAGCATTGTAACCCAATCCTCTCTCCTAGATTTGTTATATTTTATTTTTAGAAGTAATCACTTCCCTCCAGTCAATGGCTGTTCTACAAGCAGTTCTGCACAAGTGAAAACTGAAAGGGAGCATTGCTGTGTACTGTATGAACCAAAGAGCTATCAGCATATGCTCAGGCAGGCTGCTGCAGGCAGAACCAGCATAATTTGCCATTCTGCAACATCTTTTTTCAGCCTTGCCATTTCCTTAATTAATACCATATTAGCTAATTAAATGAAGTCATTCCCCAGGCTTATTCAAGATACTGAGCCGAAAGTAAACCTTACTTTTTTCTTCATAATAACCCACACATGTAATCAATATGCGCTCTCTCTCTCTCTCTCTCTCTCTCTCTCTCATTGCATCCATATATCAGTATATAACACTTTAGAAATCAAGGTTAATTAGGAGCCTTCTGTGACATTCCAAGTGTTCCTAGAATAATTTCAATGCAGTTAGACTATTGTGAGCAATCTGTAAAGGTCTCAATCCAAAACCGTTTTAGACCCCCAGAGAAGCAAACTCAGCAAAATAGAATCATTTAAGGAATGAGGAAGCGGCAGGGAAGAAGCAGAGAGACAGACAGGAATATAGGGACCATTTGATGGGAAGAAACAGAAGCAACATAAAAAGACAATCTAGAATGGGGTGATATTCAGCAATAATGAAGCAGAGGAGAATTTTAAAAGAACTAGGTGCTTGGAGATTTGGCTCTGCTTTGATACGTCTACCTCAGCTATTTCTTGTGGCATAAATAACGTTGATATCTCTCACTTTTTTATGCTGAACTTAATTTTTTTTTTTTTGGCCTTTCAAAGCTGCACCCTCTGCAGTTTGGCTTTAAAACTTATGTAAATTCTAAAGCATGTGTTATTGAGGAGGATAGAAATAGGAGAATGTCAATACAGCTTTTATAATTTTTTCTGGTGAATGTTGACTATCACCAGTATCACTCACAAAGAAATTGTTAACATACTCTGGTGAATGTTGACATTCTTCATTTGTCACTTTAATGGTCAAATATACATGTGTAGTGCTGACCATCTGGAATCCTTAACAGAAAATATTCTGTTATGTTTTCAGCTCTACATATTATACCATCCAGCTAAGGAGAGGCGTCTTCCAGAGCTGTAAAACTTCACACTTCAAAGGGCAAGGGAAGGATATTATAGGTTCACTGGGTAGTTTACCTTCTTTCTCTCAGGAGCTGAGATCAGCAAGTCTTCTGGAATTTTTGCTGCCTTAAGGATTTAGGAAAGAATCTGTAATGCAAGGTCTGCTTATCCACAGCTCTTACTACGCTACAGCAAAATCATTATCATTTGATACTTATTATTGGTATTGCAGGATTGCTTAGAAGTCCTATTCAACGTTGGGGTCTTGTTGGTCTAAAATTGATCTAATAATATTTAGATGTAATAATGCATAGCTTCCATCTACTCCATGTGGGCATGAGGTGAACAGTAGTATCTATATATCAACTTCATTTCATTATTGTCAGTTACTACTACTACTACTTCCACATGTGTATGAGTAAGATGCTCTTCTACAGTGTCTGATGTCAAACCAAAGAACAGCCTGTGCAGCCTGTAGGATTGTTCAAAAACAGCTCTCTTAGTGCCACATAGTGAGCATTACCAAACTAAACAATCTTCAGAACTTTAGTTATGAATGCAATCTATGACCAGTCCCAAGATAGTGTTAGATCAATATTTGATGAAATACCACCAATGTCATAATTTCTGCAGTCACTAAAGAGACATTTCCAGGGCCTTTAAAAAGGAAAATTCAGAACTGCACATAGATGAATTAATTCATATGTGTAGTGTGCACTACTTACAACATACAGCTGTGCATTTTCCTTGTATGCACACACATACGTTTTTGCATAGAGTCATATTCCATGACATTTAGAAGCCTACATAGAATGAGGAAAATCTACAAAACTAGGAATTTGACAACACAGTTTCATTGGTGAAGACTGCAATGAGTAGGAGTGGAGTCTGCAGGAAGCGTCTTTGGCAGGGGGTGGAGAAATGGACACAATCGATCAGGGTCTGTATTCTAGACTACTCTTCTTACTTTTCTCATTATCAGTCACGTTTTACATTATCTTAACATAATGCAGCATTTGCATGACCTGAATTTTTGAACTGTACAAATGTTCTTTTAAAGCTGCACATTTCTTTCTTGCTCCCTACCCCCACCCCCTTTTGCACTTTTAACTGCTTGTTTCGGGTCTGGTTGCACATGTTTAAACATCCTGCTTATTTCTGTGTTGATGGCAGCTATCATGACAGATCTGAGAAGCAGATGGCCCAAAGCTGGAGAAAGATGTGGAAGGGCAATGCGCTCGAAAGACAGAGACTGACAACGCAGCAACAAACAGAAAGGAAACAAAAAACAGCTAAGGGATCCCAGGTATAAAGCATGTGTGGCAAGCCATATATTTCTTTCAAATACCCTTTGTCTTCATAGGACTCACATGTTACCTGTTACTACAGATACTAATTGCCAGGTGTATTTTAGTCCAGAGAAAGACTAGCTAGTGCAGCTGTTGAGGGACAGCTTCCCTCCCATCTTAGGCCCTTTGACCTCAGCAAGGCTAAACTCCACACATAGATGAGCATTTGATACCAAGCGGGAAAAGCTAGCCCCTAGATGGGACAAAACTGCTGCATCATGCAAATCTGAACAGGTGTAAGCTACACGACACAACCTTAGCCAAAAGGCTAAGAACTGGTGTAAGCTGCATCTGGAGACGTAACAGACCTGTCAAGAATTCCTTGTATTCCTAATGAAGTCAGAGTTCCAAGCAATGCTAACCAGGGATCTTGAACAATCATTCCTGGGAACTTGAGGAGCCCCACCCTATAGTATAATCAGGACACGTTATCCAGGCAGTTACTTAGATTCAGCACAGGAGAGTCCTTTTATTCTGGCAATCCATCTAAATAATGGCTACTCTAGTTGCCGATCTCCTCTAGATCCAGTGCTGGAACATTCTCCTCTGTCTCCATTGTATTTCTAAGTTTTCCCACCTTTAGAACTTTGCAAGCGTGTGTGTGTCGGTGGGGGGAGGATGTTGTTAAATAGCCTGTGCTCTTGAACAGCAGTGCAAAAGCTCTCACCCCACCCCCCTGGAAGATTAGTGACACAGACTGCCTTTAACTGGCAGCTTAAGCCACCAATTACTGACAGAAGCCTGAATGCTGAGTCCAGAAGTTGGAACACTGGACTGCGGGGTCCAGAACCAATGAAGCGGGACTGAAAATCACCATTCTTGAGGGTTCCTTGTCTGAGCTTGCTGTGGGGAGACTTGCACAACACTGCCCTGGAAATTCTTGGAACTAAGGTTCCTTGGGTTGCTTTCTGCATGGGCTTGCTATAGATCACTCCCTGTATTTCACTGCCTGAGAAACCCAGAACTTTGGAGTAAAACTCCTTTTCCTTGGAAGAGAACCACTGAAACTACAGGCTGGTTAGCTTAATGTACATTCCAGGCAAATTGATGGAAGGCATCCTCAAGGATAAAATTGTAAAGCACATAGAAAAACAGGCCCTGCTGGGAGTGAACCAGCATGGGTTCTGCAAAGGTAAATCTTGCCCCACAAACCTTTTAAAGTTCTTTGAGAATGTCAACAAGTGTGTGGATCAAAGTGATCCAGTTGACATAGTATACCTGGACTTCCAAAAAGCTTTTGACAATGTTCCTCATCAAAGACTCCTGAGGAAACTTAGCAGTCATGGGATAAGTGGACAAGTACATGTGTGGATTGCTAACTGGTTGAAAGACAGGAAACAGAGGGTAGGTATAAATGGAGAGTTTTCGCAATGGAGAGAAGTAAGAAGTGGGGTTCCCCGAGGATCTGTACTGGGACTGGTGCTTTTTAATATATTCATAAATGATCTAGAAGCAGGGGTAAGCAGCGAGGCGGCCAAATTTGCAGATGATACCAAATTATTTCGGGTAGTAAAATCCAAAACAGATTGTGAGGAGCTCCAAAAGATCTCTCCAAACTGGGGGAGTGGGCGACAAAGTGGCAAATGCAGTTCAGTGTTGGCAAGTGTAAAGTGATGCACACTGGGACGAAAAACCCCAACTTCAAGTATACGCTGATGGGATTTGAGCTGTCGGTGACTGACCAGGAGAAAGATCTTGGGGTCGTGGTGGACAGCTCGTTGAAAGTGTCAACTCAATGTGCGGCACCTGTGAAAACGGCCAATTCCATGCTAGGGATCATTAGGAAGGGGACTGAAAATAAAACAGCTAATATTATAATGCCCTTATACAAAACTATGGTGCGGCCACACCTGGAGTACTGCATACAATTCTGGCCACCACATCTTAAAAAGGACATTGTTGAACTGGAGAAGGTACAGAAGAGGGCAAACAAGATGATCAGGGGCCTAGAGCACCTTTCTTATGAGGCAAAGCTACAACACCTGGGGCTTTTTAGTTGAGAAAAAAGATGACTGAGGGGAGACATGATAGAAATCTATAAAATCATGCATGGTGTGGAGAAAGTGGATAGAGAGAAATTCTTCTCCCTCTCACATAACACTAGAACCAGGGGTCATCCCATGAAATTGATTGCCAGGAAATCTAGGACCAACAAAAGGAAGTACTTTTTCACACAACGCATAATCAACTTGTGGAATTCTCTGCCACAAGATGTGGTGTCAGCCAACAACCTGGATGGCTTTAAGAGGGGTTTGGATAACTTCATGGAGGAGAGGTTTATCAATGGCTACTAGTCGGAGGGCTGTGGGCCATCTCCAGCTTCAAAGGTGGGATGCCTCTGAGTACCAGTTGCAGGGAAGTAACAGCAGGAGTGAGGGCATGCCCTCAACTCCTGCCTGTGGCTTCCAGCAGCATTTGGTAGGCCACTGTGTGAAACAGGATGATGTACTAGATGGGCCTTGGGCCTGATCCAGCAGGGCTCTTCTTATGTTCTTATGATGTTAGGCCTTTCCCTGTGCAGGCTTGCTGTGGGCTAACCCCTGAGCCTGACTGCCTTGGAAAATCCAGTGTTCTTTTTGTTAGCTGTGGGCATATGGAGCACCATAATAACCCTTTGAGCTTGGTGCCAAGCCAGTATCTTGCTGTTTCTCTTTGCCTGTCACTTTCGCAAAACCTCTGTGGTTGAAACCCCTGAATCTCCCCCAATTGGAGTCACCCAGATGTGCTCTTACCCCTGGACTTTGGGACCTCAACAGCCCCTGGGGCCCCCCAAATTCTCTGGTCTGTCCCAAGTGGTGTGGTCACCTGGCCAAGCATGATGATGCTTAATTTGCAGCGCGGGGGGTGGGGACTCCAAAGGCCTTTAGATCCAGGCTCCAAAATCACCTAGGTGCACCTCTAGAGTCACCCATTTTGGTATCACACCTAAAACAGCAGAGTGAGGTCAGGTGTTAACATTGCTCTGGATTAGTTTTTTATTCATTCTCCTCCTCCTCTCCCCCCCCCCCGCCCACCGCCTTCTGTCTGCATTCCAGTGGCCGCCAAGTTCCAGGTGCTTAGAACCTTCATTCTCTCTCTGGGCTGGTTCAGATGAACATAGTCCAGCACAACTGATAAGAACTGGGATGTGCCCTGTTCCGATGTCACTGCAAGATGCCCTGACACACTGTTGGGACATCCTTTAATCTCTTGAGAGGAGTATTCATCTGAATGCTCGCTCTACATGCTCCTATTTAAATAGGGTTTTAGGATCATAGGAAGCTGCCATATACTGAGTCGGCCCTTGGTCCATCTAGCTCAGTATTGTCTTTACAGACTGGCAGTGGCTTCTCCAAAGTTGCCAGCAGGAACCTCTTTCAACCCTATCTTGGATATGCCAGGGAGGGAACTTGGAACCTTCTGCATGCCTCCCAGAGCAGCCCTATCCCCTAAGGGGAATAGCTGTGATGTCAGGATGGGCACGCTCTCAGTGTGTCTCCTGCCTTATTGTGTGTGCTGAGCAAAGGTAATCTCAACCAGCCCTCTCTCTCTCTCCCTCCCCTTATTGCTCCCTGGGAGTTCCCTTCATTTCCTGTGCAAATACACAATTGTACTGAGGTTGCCAGTTAGCACATTTTACATTGTACCTCTGCATTTTACAAAAATAAACATTGTCTCTTACTTTCCAAAGACTTGCCCCTGAACCTGTTGCTCCTCTGGGGTACCCTAATGATGTCTTGCCTCTGTCAAAACTGTGGGCCATTTGTTATTCATGCTTGCAAACTCAGTTTTGAGTATATTTTCCCCAAGTTAGTGCAAAGGCATAGATACATACATATGTGGACAGTGGACAGAGGTGTGAGCAAGTGTGATAACATAGCAGATTAGCAAAACAAACAAACAAAAAAAACCCCATGCACTGTGTAATAAAAACATATATAAAGAGTATCCTATGAAGCCCAAATTAAAATAGGGAGAATTTTTTTTTATATTCTTGGAAGCAAGTTTCACAGAATTCAATGGGGCTTCCTCCCGGTCTATTCACTTGACTGGGAGTAAGCTCAACTGAATTCAGTGAGGCTTACTTCCAAGAATGGTAGAAATGCCTCTCTTCCTTAATTTGTGCTTCACAGGGTACCACAAGCCACTTATCATGGCTTGGCTGATGTACTAACTATGCTTCTAGGAGCACTTGCTTATCAGTTCCATTCATCCCAACTGAACTTCCTTCCAAATAAGTGTGCTTATGATCTCAGTTTAAGGCTGCAATCTTATGCAGTTATTCCGAAGCAAGTCCCATTAAAATCAATAGTACTTACTTCCACGTGAGTATTGTTAGGATTGTGGTGCCAGGCATACAGAGCCAATGAAATACAACTGTACTCATAACTGTGCTCCGTTTCCAAACCTAGGGTTGGATTTTTTTTTAATATGTAACTTAAGAAAATGAGGAAGTATCAGTGGCAGCACAACATAACTGTAAATGACTTGATGCTTGTTCCAAATGTAGACTCTTCTGTGTGGACAGGAAATGGAAATATTGCTCTCAGCTACCTTGGGTGGAAACATCTTTTAATAGTAAGTTGAATTAAATACTGCTCAGATTAGAAACTTTTCGCTTCCACAGCTCCATTTCCATACATTTCAGAGTACAAGTAATTTCTACATTGTGATATTATTATTCCATGTGAACTAAAAGAATACACTTGCTCTGTAACTGCATTACTGTTTGACTATCTGGACAAGTCTTCTGTGCCTAGGTGCTTTCCAGATAATTGTATTATTTGTTCAACAGCATCAATATCATCTTGACAAACATTCTGTGTCTGACTAGAAGAAGCAGGGGAGGAAATACCTGATTTGTCAGTGACTGCCATTGCGTGAGATACAGGAGAAAGGAGGATTGCCAACCAAAGCCAAATTATGTAGGATCCAATTGCCTTCATCTCCTCTTGGACACATGTGAACAAATGGCCAGAAATCTGAAATGAGAAGTATTCACAGTGAGAAACATGCTTTCATCAGGTAAGAGGTTTCTTTTGGACATTCAAAAACATGCAGCTCTATCCTGTTAATAATGGCATGTCTAAATTCATGGAAATCAATAGGGTTAGGTGTAACTGTCTCTGGATAGGACTGCAAACTCAGTAACTTTTAGAATGGGAAGGATGGAGGAGTAATTTACCTAGAAGCACCTTTTGTAGTCCATACCGGAACAGTTTCCTCAGACATTATTTTGTTTTTATATATATATATATATATATATATATATATATATATATATATATATATATAATTTCTATCTTACTGAGATTTTACTTTATCTGTTTGGAAGAGGAAAGTAATTTTATATAGGTGTTGTGTTACCAAATGACTGTCATGAATGTTTTTAAAAAGGTAGGTATTGACTCTCTTTTTAATTTTGTAAGGTTTTGGTAACTTGTTTTGCAAGGACCTATGGCTGCTAGCAGTAAAACTGAACTTGTTTTTTCTTCTTCCATCCTTAAGCTGAACCTCCCACTCCTCCCAAATCACAAGAGGTTGTGAAGGAGAAAGAGAGAGAGTCATCAGTCACACATACAATGTGTATCATTTATCAGTGTGGAAAAGCCACCAGGGTTGGGGTGGGGGAGCATTTACGGGCTAATTTTAAACATATAAGAAGGCAATGAAAAGTATTTCTCTGCTACTTTTTTTAGACTGATGAGTAATAGTTTTTCAGTCCCACTTAGTCACATATATCAGTCAACAAGCCATTAAATTATAATTTATTCATAGTAACTGATTTACATTTTTATTTTTTGCCTTTCATACTTTGAGATTTGAAAAGATGCAATCATTGTGTACAAAATGACTGGAATAGTCACCCTATCAAACCAAGAAATGTATCATTTCTGTATCTAGACTTTTTAATGTATTTATTAACAAAAAGAACACCTTGGTATGCCTCACAAAATGTGCAAATGGGTGGGACAGCCTGTTCCATCTTGAAGTGCAGGAAAAAAAGTGCTGAATGTATTCAACAATATATCTTTGTGCTCTGAGCAAACCAAGGATCTCTTCTAAGGTAACTATATGAATATATGAATAGGAAAATAAGACGTAGTCAAAACATAGTAAAATGAGTGAATGTTGTCAATGAAGCACAGAAGGTGAAAGACAGACATTTTAAACTGGATGTATATTCTTGCCAAAGCATTACATTTGATTTGAGAAATGGAAACATTGCAATTCTATGCATGTTTCCCCCAAAGTAAGTCTCACTGGCTGACATCCAGAGCAGCAAATCTGGGGACGTAGCAGAGTTGTGACTGTGTGCAGAGAGGCTTCTCTTAACTCAGTCAGAGTCTTCTTAAAGAGAGAGTGCACGTGTGTGTTGGGGGGGGGGGGTTCACTGCGGTCCCCTGCCTCCAGTGCTCTTTGCCTTCCAAAAATATGTTGTGCCGTGCAGCCCTCAGGAACATATTTTGGGAATGCAAAACGCACTTATAGAGGCAGGAGAGAGCCGCGTCACTCTTCCTCCCCCTTGATGCACACTTTGCTGCTCAGCAACTCTGTCGGAATTAAAAGCAAGCTTTCTGCACAGGGGCAGAGCTCTGCTGCACCCCCAAACTGTGACTCTGGATGTCAGCCACCGTGTTTGGTGAGGCTAACTCCCAGGAAAGTGTGTTTAGGGTTGCAACCTAAGTATCATGCCTGAAAATGAATTTAGATTTGTGTAATTTCTTTTCTTTTTTTAAGTTCAGGAAATAAATCTGTCACTATTTTAACTTAAGTGTATGTGTTAGATGGAGATCCTACTTTACATTTCTACACTGGCCTTAGGAGCTGGCTTCATTGGGATGCAAAGGGCCAAACTACATATTACATCAGGAGAACCATATCAATCTTCTGACTTTGTTTACGGCTACTGGAAGCAGCCAATTTGTCCAGGACAATAGTGGGGTGAGTGGGGAGCATTTAACCCTTAGGTCATGTCAGAGAGTTTGCCCCCTCCATTGCTGGACCCCTGTGGTTACTTGACGGGACTTTTCACGTACTCAGAATGCTTTTCTTGGTTATAATAAATAAATATATAAAAGCAGCAGTTCCCTATGGGCTCACTTCTGTCTGTGGGTGCCAGAACTGGTTGGAGCTGGAAGAGAGCCTGTAGACCACCCTCCACAAATCTTGCTCTCCCCAAAATGCACTTTTTACCTCCCAATCAACTCCACAAGCCAGTATTTCCCCATGGAGAACAAATTCAGCTGAGGGGAGTGATTCTGACTGGGAAAACAGCATGGGGAGCAAAGAATAAAACATCACCTCATCTGACATTGCTGCTGTCAGCAAAATGTCGCATCCTTCATGGCTGCATATTAGTTAGGGAGGAAAAGAGTCAAGAGATCAATCATGAATCTTCTGGAGTTTTGGCCTAATGAGGCAAGGCACCTCAAAGCCTTGAAAAATCTCCTCAACCTTAACTCTGTGAATCTCTAAACCTTACTTCTCTGTGCTGGTTTTCCACCTTTAATTTCTGGCCATCACATCTGATGCTTGGGATATTTTTTAAAAATAAAAAAGAGGGATATAAATATCTTTAAAAAATAAAGAATAACACAGCCATCAGAGTGGAATTGCATTGTAACCTTCACCCATTGTGCAGTGTCTTTTTGAAGTCATCTTACATTGGGAAGTTCACACTGCACCTCGTGCATGCATGGCTTCAGATAATCTCTGCCATCCCATTCCCGCAAGCGTGAACATTCAGAACTGCCAAGCATGTGCTGACACTGAGGGGGTTGGTATTGACCTATTAAACCCACTGACAAAACCAAGTTCCATGTGGATATGCATTACTGGGCGGCTGCAACGTCCTCTGGATAGCTGAAGAAAGTGAGAGACAAATCTTTGTGGCTTCATCTTTGTTCACAGCAAGTAACTGGATTTGAAGATGGCAACAAAAGTGTGTCACCTGCCTGGAAAATTCACTTGTAGGAGCAGATTATTTAGACTGGCTTGAAACAGAGAGGGCTATCATGCATTTCGACAGGCAAATGGGTGGTAAAGGGAGGTATGCTCAAGTCATTATCTGATCAGAAATATCGCCTAAGAGAGGTGTGGGCAGAAGTCACAATGCACTGGCACACTGCCACTTGCTTCATTTCTAATATGAAAGGAGCTTGAACTCAAAGCTGACAGAGAGTTGCAACATGCAGCCCAGAAGTCCTGCCACCTAATACTTGGAGTAATCACATAGTTATGGTTACTCACATGTGAGAGCAAAGTAACACTGAGTGCACACAGGTATCCTCTGAAAGGGCTGTCACGTTTCTCCAGGCAGGACTCCTACATATTCAGTAGTTGCATGTCAAGTAGGAGATGCTTTTTTCATTACTGCATCCCCATGCCAGGGGAGGT
Source organism: Hemicordylus capensis (assembly GCF_027244095.1). Classification (NCBI taxonomy): domain Eukaryota; kingdom Metazoa; phylum Chordata; class Lepidosauria; order Squamata; family Cordylidae; genus Hemicordylus; species Hemicordylus capensis. The sequence continues at coordinate 303,891,012 of NC_069657.1, read as the reverse complement.
GGGAACCTCTCCTGTTGAATTTCTGTTTCCATGTCACCCAGCTGTTAAAAATAGAGTTCTGGCAGATTGAAAAACGAGTTGCCTCTCCTATTCTTTAGGGTTATTTTCCTTGTTCCAGGGCTGAGTTCCGCCCCTGAACACAGGTTTTGAGGCAATGCTCTGACTAGCTTCTATTGAACCTTGAAGTACACCCGCTCTGCTCTTAGTGAGTTGAGGCTCTACATGCAGATGGCGCCTGCTGATTTCCTGCATTCTGTTTACATGTCGCCCAACTCCGGCTCCAGGACTCGTCAGCATTTTTTCCTTCCCCTCAGAGCTCTCAGGCATCCCATGACCAAAGCTGGATTGGAAAAAAGTCTCACCTGCTCTGCAACTGTATGGAGAGGACAAGCAGGCACCCATGAAGCCAATAAAGAGGCCAGCAGCCGAGAAGGCAGCCGAATGAAAGAGTGAGCCATTTTACGCAGTCCATGCGCACACCCATGCCTCTCATATAACAGACCCATCACCTGCATCTGTAATGTGTGGTGATCCCTATGTTACTGGAGGGGAGTCAGTCATTCAGGGCCAAACTTCACATTATATTAAAGGTGTCATTGGCCCTGATGTGCTTAACTTTCCTTTACCAAATAGTAGCCATGGAAAAGTGCCATGGGGATCAGGACCATGGAGGGTTGTAATCCTTTCCCCCTGACACAGTCCTAGTCAGGAATGGCACCCCTCCCCCCAACAGCTGCATTTGGTGCCAAGAAGAGCTTTCCTCCTGGGACAAATATCAACTGTCGATTGGCGAGAATCTCTATCAGTACCACAGAGACATCAAAGGGTTAAAACTCCTCTTCCCTAACACCATGGCCCCAATCCTGACTGCCCTGTCCCACAGCTGCTATTTAGTAAAGCAAAATTAAGGCCAGCTACATGTTTAAGGTAACATGTAGGTAGTTTGGCCCTGCATCTTCCTCTTCTCCCCCAATCCCCGCCTCTCTCACACACACTCTCTCAGGTTGTCCTCACTAGAGCTCTTTAGCATTATTATTATTATTTTATTTTACAATTTTAAAACAATTTGAAAATGGAATTAACACAGATGTTCCGCACAGCATTTAATATAGCACTGTATTACATAGCAATGCACTGGGACATAGAATCCTTCCGTAAGGCCTACTCACAAATAGGTTTCATTCAGCAAAGGCTCTGAGAACAACAAATAAAAGTGTGTTGCTGCAAGTTCAGCTTACTTTACTGCTTTCCTGTTGATTTCGGCTGGGGGATTAATTAGTAATTGCCACTTGAACAACCTATCTGAATTGGCCCAATGTCAGTAGCTGACATACCAGAGCAAGGCACCACAAACATACCAGGAAAATGTGTCTGCACTGTGGGAAGCTTGCCTAGCCGCACAGCATCAGATGCAGATGGAGGAGCAAATTTCAACAATTTGCGCGGACTCCAGAAGTGTCCTGTGTCAACTGAAAATAAGTCCCTGAGAGTGGCTCAGACCTCAAGGACATATTTTCACTTCTGTGCACGTGGGTGCCGCACTCATGCAGAAGCTTCCTGCAGCACAGACACATTTTATTCATTTATTATTATTTATTTATTTGATTTGTATACCGCCCTTCCAAAATGGCTCAGGGTGGTTTTCTGCTGCAACCATGATGTCAGCCAGTACCAAGGGAGGGCGGGGAAGCTTTGTTACTGATTTTCTTTCATTCTTTTTAAAAAATGAAATAGCTCTCTCTCTCTCTCTCTCTCTCTCTCTCTCACACACACACACACACACACACACGTCTAAGCACATACACTGGATGCTTACCTGCTCAGCCTTCACAAGAAGCTTACTCACTCCAAAGTGATTTGAGATGCCTAGCACACACACATACCCCATGTGTGTAGTACTACAGTCTCAGAAGCACTTGTCCCTGGGATAAACAAAGGAATTACCTAAAGATATGGGAACTTCAGATACAAACTTTTCTTTAATATATATGTACCACAGGTGTTTTCATTAGGCCCAGTCTACAAACAGTGTGGTAGCTGTAAGAGTTGGAATTGTGTACATGGACATAAAAGCACAGTACTTGATACAGCATATGCGAAAGGTATCCCGTGAAGCTCAAATTAGGATAGGGAGGCATCCCAAATACTATATTCTCAAAAGTGTACCTCATATTTTTGGAAGTAAGTGCAGTGGGTACTCCCAGACAACCATACTTTGCTGGGAGTAAGCTTCATGGAACTGACTGAGCCTTGTTTATGAGGATAGTTTTAAGATAGCAAAATGGATAGTTTTACTTCAGACTGAATGTGGGATGGAGAAAATAACAGTTTTGTATGTTTTTCTAGGTAAAAACAACATATCACTGCAAGTAGAAAACCAAAATCTTTGGAAGCAGACTGGGCTAGAATCAGTGTCTCTTTCATGTGCTAACTTTTTATTGCATGGAGTTTTTACTAAGGGAAGATTTTTAAAAGGCATCCTTCACTAGCAGTCTGGAGTGGTACCATCCACTATTATCTCTGGATTCTACCATTTCATTTTGCTGCATATGCAAACCAGGTCTTGTAGATGTAATATGCACCGTTTTTTAAAAAAAACACTGATAGCCTGATTGGCCCAACCCAGTACAATTGCCTCTGGCTCTTCAACAAACAGCAAGTAAGGCTGCCATCCCACTCCTGTATACTGTGCATTGGCACTGCAAATATCTAGCTAAAGAAACTTTTCCCACCATTTATCTCCATGTCAGGAAAATCTTCTCCATGTCAGGAAAATGTTTCAGCTTGTTGGTAGAAGAGCAGGAGGAGGTCCAGTAAAAAGATAGCCACCCTCACTGACCTACCTCATGGCAGAGCCTTAAGGCTGTTCCACTTGCGATGGCTGCTCCCTTGCTCACAAAGAGCATAGGACCTTGCTATTTCTATTTTAAGCCTTCCACATCCTGATTAACATCCAACACCTTTTCCATTGGGAACTACATCCTCCAATGCCCTTACCACCAGGGCTAGGGCCATTTGAATGTCACAAAATGAGCAAATGGCCCAAATTCAGGGTGGCTTCAAACATACACTTACCATATCAGAAGCCATGATTTTTTTGTATGGGTGGTATATGCAGTGCCACTATAAATCCAGGAGCAAATGTGAAGCATGTGCTAATAGCAAATTCCAGAAACACACCAAGGCAATGGTGATACTTAATGAGAAACCCACAAAAGCATGTGATTCACAGGTTTGTTTTTAGGTATACAGTGGGAAGTAACTGAAAAAAATAGTCCATGAAACAGTGAGTGCATGTCTTTGGCTAAAACTTAAGAAAATGCACTCTTGGGGAAATACCTCAGGGTTAAGGAAAGAAGGCAAGGTGAGAAGGGGAACACCATTTCACACACACACCCTCAAAAGCACACAGTTCACAGACTGGATTTCAACTTGAGGCAGACTGTGGGGGAAAGGAGAAAGAGACAGAAAGAAGGGAGAGATTGCGCTTGCCTTCAAAAGTTTATATACTTTTTAATTAAATGAAATCGGGGTAGGGGTTTGCCCATTATGGGAGGTGCCTACACTATCAGAAGCATGTAGGTACTCGGTCTTCTGCGTTCTGCCACACCTCATAGTAGCCGAACTGGAGCCCATGTACTTTGTCAGCAGAGAGGTACATCAATATGGGTTACCTTTTTGGAAGTAATCAGATGTGGTGGAAAGCAGAAGACTGAGGATACTTCATCATGTAACAAACCGAGTGCCTCTTAATCATGCCTTTTAAATTTTTTTTTAAAAAACTTAGCTAATAAAATAAAGACTCGTGGTATAACCAAAAATAAGCATCTTCAGGTCCTATTTATTTTAATACAGCAGTTTAGCATGCTGTAAATCATTTCCATACAGAGTTTTTAAAAGAGTTTAAAATCTTTTCCATACAAATTAGAGGCTCTTAAAAGTGGTTAACTTTGGCTGGAACATGCCCACTATCTCAACATAATTATGCATTACCATGGTTTAACAAAATATTTAAGCATTCATAAATAGTGTAGATATGCAAAGACACTGTTTCCACTCCAACTAAAACAAAAAGGGGGATTCTAGCAGCATAATCATTCAGGGTGTGGAAAAATTCATTTACAAAGTGTAATGTTCTCCCATCCTGCTCACTTAGGTGTGTGCCTGGCAGGCAGGGGAAATCATTATCTTGGCCCAAAATATATGCACTCCAGTAATACAACAGTACAAAATACTCCCGAGAGAGAAAGGAAGAGAAAGAGAAAGAGTTTTACCCAGCAAAAAGCAGAAACAATGTAATCCCTCATGGGAGCATCAACCCTTTAGATTTCCCAGCATGCCAGTAAGACTTTTTTTTTTAAAACCACATATCCATGTTCCCACATACATTTCAGTGCAATGGCCCCTAGGCAAAGAGAGCAACATACACACACACACACACACACACACACACACACACCCCATGGGTATTTCCTTTATATATTAACTCTGAAAATATCTATCTATCTCGACAGGCATTATTAGCACTGTTATCAGTTTGTACATGTTTGATCCCTGGTTTTTGAACTATTCTCTGCGCACTAGGAACAGCATGTTTATTTAAAACAAACATATTTGCAAAACCAGTACCTGTCCTCCCATCACATAGCTACACAAGCTGTACAACAGAATAAGCACAGAATCCTTGCAGTCTATAGATCAACATGCAATAAATATAGAACACAAATGACAGGGGTTCAGTAAACACTGGCAAAACCAGAGGAAACCTCCTAGCAGAGCAGCACCCAATTCCGTGCCGTATGTTGGGTGTAAAAGACCTGACCGCAAACAAGCCACTCTCTTACCTTCAATTTGTATCTATTCAGTTCCCTCAGAAGCACAGTCAATGCCTGCCCAAAGCTGCTGTAGTTGCTGAGGAGTTGCTGGAGTCTCTAAAGAGTGGGAGAAGGGGATGCAGCTCTGTCCTTATTAGTCTCACAGTGTGACCCTCCCACCCAGCGAGCACAGAATACAACTGTAAGACAGGACAGCCCCCAGCTCAAGCCCTTCTTTTTGCAGAAAGCCCCCACTAATAGGTTGCAAATCTGGCAAGAATATGAAAGGGGTTAGGTATGGATTGTATAAAGCTGTGTCACAGATAAGACTGCCTGAGTTTGACTGCATGAATGAAAGGGTGTCTGGTTTCAGCGCGCTGACTCTGAAGTACTGTACATGATACCAGCACAACAGCAGGGGAGTAGAGTCCCCCCCGCCCCGGCCGCACATTAAGTGTAGCCACATCTCATTAATTTTATATACTTTATCATAAATTTAAAACCCACCAGCCATGGGAATGCACCTATTTATGGCATCCAATGCTGCAGAGAACAGGGGATGTGTGGTATTTGGTTTGCCTTTTTAAAACCCATCATATAAAGCCAGGGTGTTCTTACATTGCAACATCAGCTGTCTGTGATAAAACTGTGTGACACTCAGCCTTCCTGCTAATTCTCCCTTGAATATGCTAAACTGTGCTTGCTTGGGCCCTCAGAGTGTTCTCATGACAGCTTCCGATTCTGCTTTTAAGCATTTAACTAGAGGATAAAAGCACAGCGAGAAAAAGAAAATGACTGCAAGCACAGACTCGGAAAGACAAGAGGGCAGGATGGAAGAGAGAGAGGGCAGGATGGAAGAGAGAGCAGTAACACATGTCATTTAAATGCAGGGGTTCTCAAGCTTGCATCCCCAGATGTTGATGGACTACAACTCCCATCATCCCCAGACACAATGGAAAGGCTTTGTGGCCAGGGATGATGGGAGCTGTAGTCCAACAATAATTAGGGAGCCAAGTTTGAGAACCCCTGCATTTAAACACATTTAAGTAATATTTTCTCTCCACCCCAACACTTTCACTATCCTATATCCGATGCTCTTCTAACAACCCTTCTCCACAAAAAAATGGCAACAGTTCTATCTTTGTTGGTTAAGTACCTTGCACAGTAAGCTCCTCCGGTCAGGGATCTGTCTATAAGTTACTGTTATTTATCTTCCTTTGTGAAGAAACATATACTGTATTTACCTGAATCCAAGATAAGGCTTTTTCCAAGTTCCTTGATGTTAGAAATTAGGGGATCATCTTAAATTCAGAGTCCTCTTCCTTTTAAGTAAATAGAGTATAACCTATATTTAAAATGTAATTTGGGGGGGGGCATCTTAAATTCACAGTCATCTTTTACTTGGGTAAATACAATCACACCAATACCAATATATGTCTGGTCTTGTGGTAGCAAGCATGACTTGTCCCCTTAGCTAAGCAGGGTCCACCCTGGTTCCATATGAATGGGAGACTTGAAGTGTGAGCACTGTAAGGTATTCCCCTTAGGGGATGGAGCCACTCTGGGAAGAGCAGAAGGTTCCAGGTTCCCTCCATGGCTTCTCCAAGATAGGGCTGAGAGAGACTCCTGCCTGCAACCTCGGAGAAGCCGCTGCCAGTCTGTGCAGACAATACTGAGCTAGATGGACCTATGGTCTCTCAGTATACGGCAGCTACCTATGTTCCTAAGTAAATAATAAAAGTAAGGATTCCCTCCCTCATACCTTGACAACTATATAAACATTTGCTAAGTAATTATTTTATGCTATAAAAATAAGTTCTGTCTAAACTTTTGTTGCAGTGGTGCTTCATTGTCAGAAGTTCCTTCCCTGAATGTCAGGAGAGTTACACTCACACGAGGCGCCCTACTGCGAGAATTGGAAAAAACTTATTTCAACCTTTTTTCAGACCCCTAGAAAGCCACTGCCAGCCAGGGTAGACCACAGCTGCACAACCTTGGTCCTCCAGCTGTTTTTGGACTACAACTCCCATCATCCTGGCTAATGGCCACTGTGGCTGGGGATATTAATACAATGGATTGCAATTGTCTTTTATGGAAATAAAGCACAGCACTTTAAATGGAGATGATGTAAATGTCCGATACCAGTGGTTCCCAAATGGGGAGCCTTCAGATGTTGCTGAACTACAGATCCCATCATCCCCAGACACAATAAATTGTAGCTGGGACTGATGGGAGTTGTAGTTCAGCAACATCTGGAGGCTCCCTGTTTGGGAACCACTGCCCTATACATTTGCTATTAAAAACTTTTATGATCTTATTTGGTAACTCTTCTGAATTGCAGGTTCACTGGAGACCAAACATTCCAAATGCGAAACTTCCACATCATTAACACAAAGGGGGAGTTAAGCACATGCTTCATTCTCTTCCATTAAAATAAATAGGACTTCAACTCTGGCAAGATTGCACCTAGTATAATTAATAGAGTAGGGACAAAAATACATCCTGGCTCCTATCTATTCCCTTCCACTGCCAGGAAGTTATTCACACATGGCTTTATGCCTCGGGGTATCCAAGGAGCAAATGTACTTTGCAGCTGATTCAAGGCAGTTTTAATTCGGGGAATTAGATGGACAGTTCACATAGCCATGGGCTCCTCCCCAAACTCCCTGCCATCTTTCTCCTTGTGCATTCCCACTGCTTGCTCCATTTCCCCCTCCAACCAATCACATACAAGAGGAGGAGGTGGGAAAGACCTTTTCTTTCTCCTCCCCCCACCCGTGGTCAGTTTTAATTTTTATTATTTTTATAACATATTTCTATACCACCCAAAACTCACATCTCTGGGTGGTTTGACAGTTGGTGTATGCTTGAAACAGCATACAGCAGCAGCAGCAGCAATGCCCGCTGGGTTTTGCAGCCGGGGGAACTGAAGGGGCGGGTGAAAAAGCCTGGACCAGGAAAAATAACCAGGGGCTCAGATTCCCCCCACAAGCATTTGAGGAGTCTCCCCTAACATTATTGCACTCCCCCCGCCAAACCTAACACCATGTTTTCGATCCACAAACCATCTTTCTCCCCCCCTCAAGTGTATTTCAGTTTCAGTGAGGAGTTGCTCCTCAAGCTCTCCCTTGTGGGCCAGCACATCTGTGCAAAGGCTTCCCAGTGGACCCGTAGGTTTCTTAGGGCTGTGGACTCACCTGGAAACCAGGAGAGGGGAAGGGAAGGGCCAGTCAGGCAACTCGCCAAGATAGTCTGCCTCAGGCCATCACTTTCCCAAGGCCAGGCAGGTGGGAGTGGGAGCAAGAGCAAGAAAGCCAATGGCAGGCACAGGGGGCGGGGAGCAGGAGGCGGTGAGAGGGAGGGCAGCCAAACAGCTCCCGGTCCCTTACCAGCCCCAAACCCTGCAGGTCAGCTGGAGGGGGCAGAGCGATGTTTCCCTCAGCAGCTGCATGTAGGGAGGTGGCGGTGTGGGAGTGCTACAAGGACTAAGATAACTTGGCTCTGAGCGAATGGCCTGAAGGGGCTTCCAAGCGCCTCCCCCCCCCCACATCAGGCATGCCCATCCCATGGAGGAAGCCTGGCCAGGAGCAGTTCCAGCCCACCCGCCCCTGCCAGCACACGCTCCCACTGGAGTTGGCGAGAGTGTTTGCTGCGTGGGGCAGGTGTCCAGGTTTGTCACTTTTTCTTCCACTTGCTCTACGCCCCGCTTTCTCATTTGAAGTGGCCCTTGAGCACCAGCTGCTCCGTAGGACAGCCTGAGAGCTGTCAACCTGCAAAGCCAGACTAGTTGGATTTCTAGGGCAGGGATCCTCAACGTTGGGCCCCCAGATGTTATTGGACTTCAGCTCCCATAATCCCCAACCAAAGGCCACTGGGGCTTGGGATTATGGGAGTTGAAGTCCACTAACATCTGGGGGCCCCAACGTTGAGGATCCCTGTTCTAGGGGACTGAGGCTGCAGTCCTGGGCACACTAAGGAAGCATGGGCAGGATTGTGCTGCACAAGTAGCATGGTGAAGGCGGACCAGAAGACTTAGCTGACATGGTGGTGGATCCCAAAGGGTCAGGAGCCCACTTCGGGTCAGATGGCGGTGGGTTTGAAAAACTCCAAATTACTGGCAATGGCCATTCCACACATCAATGGAGAAGCCCCATGGCATTCCAGAAAGCTCATTTTTTCAACAACAACAAGAACAACAACAACAACAAATAGCTGCCGCAAATAGAGGATGTTTTTACCCCAGACATAATTCAGGCCAAGCTAGAATGTGCAGTAATTGTTAACAGTAATTCGGAGAAAAGCAGAGTCAGGAGCAACAGCAGGAGAGAGGGCACGCACATACCTCTTGCCTGTGGCTTCCAGCGGCATCTGGTGGGCCACTGTGCGAAACAGGATGCTGGACTAGATGGGCCTTGGGCCTGATCCAGCAGGGCTTTTCTTATGGGTGTGTACTGGTCCCTGAAAGCTTGCAGGGAATTCTGGTTAAAACTTGCTGATATGTGAACTCGCAGCCTCCATTCCGGAGGGGATGCAAGTGAAACGCCATGTGTGTAAAAGCTCCAGGAGTCATATTTGTCCTATATCTACAAATAAATAAGAGTCATTTGCATTTTTGTACCAGTCTTTCCAATACCACCATTCATCTTCTTGCCACAATATATTTTTAAATGCTATATAAATGCTGGTGGCGCAGTGGTAAAACTGCCGCCCTGTAACCAGAAGGTTACAAGTTCGATCCTGACCAGGGGCTCAAGGTTGACTCAGCCTTCCATCCTTCCGAGGTCGGTAAAATGAGTACCCAGAATGTTGGGGGCAATATGCTAAATCATTGTAAACCGCTTAGAGAGCTCCGGCTATAAAGCGGTATATAAATGTAAGTGCTATTGCTATTGCTATTGCTATATAAACTCCAAAAACCTGCTATCTGCAAAATCACTCTGTTTTACCTCTAGCAAATTCTAGAACTCAAGTTCAATTCAAGAACTCTAGTTCTTACAGACTAGCAAAGTCCATCTATTTCTATTATACTAGTAACTTTTGAGGACTGTACACTGCAGGGACAGTTAATGGGCAAGAGTATACATGTGATGGGTAGCAGAAATCAGAAATGTTAGCAACTTTCCCCCCTGCTTACTCTTGCTAGTAGTAACCCAAATTCTGTGCCAAGATTATACTGAGCTGGATCCAAAGAACTAGAAGAAAAACAGCTGCTAGCACTGGTCCGTAAGAGGATGCATAACAATTCATACAGTGGTATAATAGGTAGATTCCATAGCATTCTCATTCTTGCACCCAAGGTTGCACAAGCCGTCTACTATCTCTGGATTTAGTTTCACTTTTCTCATGTAGCGCTCTAAGGCAAGATATAAAACAGCCCTTCCATGAGTAGAACGTACCTTCCACTTGTGGAAGGGCACTTTTAGATCTAACCTATTTTGATCTACACCTATTTTGTCTTCTTGCCAAACTTGTTTTATTCATATTATTTGCTGATTTTTGTATATTTTCCTGCTTGAAATGTTTTTTTCTTGAAAAGCACAGACCTGAGCAATCTACTGAATCCCCTCCGTCAAATGCTGGATATGCAATGCAACCCTGCTCCCAATTCCAGTGCCAATGGCACTTTCAGTATCCAGGACAAATAGCAACTGTGCCACGGGTGGATCTGGATCAGGACCAGTGTTCCTTCTAACAGGGATCCCCAGACGTTGTTGAATACAACTCCCATAGTCCCCAGCTGACTACAACTCCCATCATCCCCACCCACAATAAATTGTGGGATGATAGGAAATAGTAGTGCAACAGATGGAAAGCCTCCGGTAGCTCCTGCTGCCCAATTGAAATAGAACACATTATTGTGTATGGAACAGTTTATCACGGAACTCATAAGGGGAGTTGATTATTGATTTACTCTTAAGCAGTGCCCAGAATATGATGTAAGATCTGCTGTCTAATCTCTTGGAAATGGAAACAGACCACAGTATTATCAAATTCAGCATATATGTGAGCCAAAAAAGCCTTGGAAATAATCTAATACAGCTAATTTCAAAGGGAGAAATTTCTCAAAAATGGCAGGATTAGTTAAAATCTGAAAGAAGGATCAAAGCCTTTCAGCAAGCTTGAAATTAGTTAAAATCCACCATTAGAAAATGAATGTTGCAACACAATAGGAGATGTATAAAACTGTGAATGATATGGAGAGTGGCTACAGAGTGGTGTCTTGCCTTTTCTCATAATATCAGAATTAGAGGTGGCCTGATGAAATGGATTAGCAGTAGATTCAGAACAAACAAAAGAAAGTGCTCCTTCAAACAATGCAATAATGTGGAATCACTGCCACAGCATGTGACAATGGTTCCTAGGTTTGCTAGCTTTTAAAAACGTTTAGAGGAATGTATGGAAGATAGGTGTATCAACAGCTAATAGTTAAGATGGATAAATGGAATTTCTGTTTTCATGTTACAATGAAATTTATCTTCTCATGTTACAACGTGTGTCATAGTCAGTGGAGAAAAGTGCCAAGGAAGGGGACAAGTAATATACATATAATACCATTACATACACTTGTACAATAGTTATGTTTGACAGTGAAGCTATTCTCAAAATTGATCAAAACCAGACTAACGGTTCTCTGGTGGCTAGCCTGCCTAACAACCCCTCCCCTTAAATGAGGTTAACAGAGCGAGCACTCCATTAACCCTTTTTTATGGATTGCGTGGACTCAGGGTGAGAGGGAGAGGGGACCCCAGGAAGGTGCCGTGCACTCGCGCGGCACCTTCCTGGGGTTCAGGGAGCCAGGGCGCCACATGCCTTCCTGGGGTTCAGGGGGCCAGGATGCCGCATGGCGGTGCTCCCCTTTCCCCAATCCCTGAAACTCCTGACGGAGCTGTGGCCAAGCTCAGGAGCACCCGACCAGAGCAGCCGCTCATCTGGGTGGCCGATCCGTCAACCCAGCAATGAGCAACTGCTTGTCTGAGGGGAAAACAGGCTTGGGAAAACTCTCCCAACCGAACCCCATCTGGCACTTCACACGGAGCATGTGAAGCACTTCAGTGTATGTCTGCATGCAGACCCATAGATCAAACTAGACAAATTAGACTGTTCCGGAACACCTCTAGAGGTCCACAGACCAACCTTATAAAATGCCCACCCTCATTATTAGAGAACACTAAAAAATTTCCAATGTTTACTTTCTTATGTATGTTTTTATGTGGTTAAGGACACAGAAGAAATATCCTTATCTCGATGTATTCTCACACCCACTCTGTGAGGTGAAGTATGCATAACCACCAACATTTCAGAATGGTAAAATGGAACAACGGTTCACAAAATTTGCCCCCCCCCCCGATCTCTGGGCTGGCATTCTGTGCATTGGTAGCAGATGGCAACAAGCCAAAGCAACCAACTGATCTCAGAAGCTAAGGAGAGTCAAGACCTGATTGTTACTCAGGAGGCCATCTGAGAATAACAGGGACTGCAGGCTTGTAGATTCCTGAACTGGCCGGGTTGGATTTGATTATCTCTGTGCTCCCTTCCAAATCATGAGAGTCTATGATTCGAGCTCAAAAGAGGTAATCTTTATATCGGTCCAACAAAACAATGCATGGGATAGAAGCAGTGTTTGGAACTGAAAGGCTAGTCACCTTACAAGCCCTCACAAAAAAGTACATCCAAATAATGAGTGACAGCTAATAGGGGCTTGAGCAGAGCTTGTCATTGACCAGTGCAATTTAAGAAGGGGCTTCTTTCCTTGTCTGCAAGTTTTTATATGTAGCAGATTTTGCTGTCTGAATTAGGACTGTGGTTGGTGACCAATCAGTACAGCTACAGTTCTTGAAGATATTGATTTTAGATGTCATCACTGCACAGAGACTGTTTCTCATACCTGTTTGTTCTGCATATGCTCCATTTGAAGCCTGTCCTTCTACAGACTTTCCTAAGGAACTTCTAACATCAGCTGTATTCTTGTTAAGCATGAGAAAGATGCCTTCCCAGAAAGCAGTACTGTGTGGAATGATTAGCAATATTTTGCAAACTGAGGGAGGACTTGAAACGATGGCTGTTCAGTTGCTGGATCTTGCACTTTGGACAGATGATGCCAGAACTGCGTGCGCAGAAGGCTCCCTGCACTTGAGTCTTCTGCGCACGCGCACGCAGAAGGCTCCCTGCACTTCGCAGAAGGCAGGGAAGGGGGCGGGCGGGCGGACGGACATCTCCCCGCCGCCCACCCGAGCGCCATAGGACTCGGTCCGGGGCGAGATTTAAAGGGCTAAAATGGCTTGAGGGGGCTTCGGGGGCGGCAGGGAAGTATCCTGCCGCCCGATTTTGAAGACAGGAAGGAGCCCCGGTCCGGAGCCATAGGAGTGGAGGGCGATTCTGCGGCGCATTTTTTAAATGAATTATGGCACCAAACTTGCAAAGCGCGGGAGGGGTGAGTAAAGCCCCCCCGCCCTTAATGGAACCCCCCACCCCAGTGCCGAACCGCAGGTCCGCCGTCCGGTGCACACCCCTAGAAATCATTGTAATTTGCCCCTTCCTGTCACAAGCAGTGTGCTGTTCTTTTATTATTGACTCTAACTCTCAGATATCCCAGTCATGGATGGAAAATTCAGGGTCAGTTTACATTTTCTACATGGAAGTTTCTTCTGTGCAGGTGCTGTGCAGAAACCCATGTGTAGTGATCAATACATATGTAACTATTCCGCCAGGGGCATAGCAAGGTTGGAATGGGTCCAGAGACAGGATTTCAAAATGGGCCCCCAGACCCTCAAAGTCCAGGGCCTCCACACACCCCAGGCCCCCAAGGATTTAAGTCTGATATTTCAAAATAAGTATGCTGCCTGGAAATACATTTCACTGGATACACACATGCACACTTCACAGTATATAGTGATATACATTGAGTACTATATATTTGTGCTACTTTTAATGCCTAGAACACACTAGCAACGCTAATTATTAAAATGGCCCCCTCGCTGCAGATTAGCAAAGGAGACTTTCAACCATGCAGGGTGAGCCTATGTTTGTTTTCTCAGAATTCTGAACAAATTCAGTAAAGTTTGATTCCAGGAGGTGTTTCACACCAGGCTTTTAAAGCCCTTGAACACACATCTCCTCTGGAATAGAGGTGCTGCATTCACATGTTGGCCAGATTTACCCTGAAGTCCCTGCAAGTTATTGGGGAGCAGTTCACACACAAGAAAAATAAAATAAAATAAAATCACAACACATGCTTCACAGTTCTCACTCAGACCTTCTGGGTTGCAAAACAACTTGAACATAAGTGCATTTATGAATGAAAATAAATAAAATATACTTGTTCCAGAAGTGTTTGTAATTTTCTGACCTGAAACTTATAGGCCTTTTAAGATAGTTTTTGTTTTTAAAGCCAGCACATTTTCCAGTCTGTTTTAAATTAAATACCGTATTTTACGGACTATAAGACGCTACGGACTATAAGACGCACCTGAATTTTAATCCAGTTTTTCAGAGTTTTAACATATTAAACTGTTAAAACATATAAGACGCTCCTGAATTTTGGCGGATATTTTTCGAGGAAAAAAGTGAGTCTTATAGTCCATAAAATACGGTATTCAGAGACTTCTCAGTCTCTCCCCGCCCCCCATATCAAAGCCCTATGGCAAGCAGATTCCTATAGGGGTGGGGAGGACCACAAAAAGGAATTCACAGCCTACCTCGCAATAACTGTTCTGGATGGTCTGGTCTGTGCAGAGGGTCTGCTGCTGCTGCTGCTGCTGCTGCAGAGAACTCTGCCTGCTTCCTCCTTCCTTCCTTCCTTCCTGGCTTGGGGCCTACTCGAGTTCAGGCTTCAGGGAGGCCTACTCGGAGGCCTCTCCAGAAGCCCCGCCCACCCACCAATCAGCTGAGAGGTGCCAGGGAGAGAAGAAGAGCTCTGCAGTTTGCAGGCCTTGCCCATCCTAGGCCTCTTTGCCAATCCTAGGCCGGAGCTGGAGGCAAGTGGCTGAGGGGCCCTGGGGCTGGGCAGGTGGGCAATGGGGTGGGAGTGGCAGGGACTGGTATGGCACCCCCACCTCAATGGTGCCCGGGGCACGTGCCCCCCCTGCCCCCCCCAGTTACACCTATGGGCCTAACAATGAGGCTGCTGGCCTGCTGCAGCCCAAGAGGCCCACAGTTTGTCAAGAGGAGATGGTGGCCAGGCAGCAGTCTTCCCACCCAGATCCCCAAATGTCTAGTTGAGATTCTCTGCAGCCAGCAGTCCCGACACACAGAAAGTAAACCACAAGTGGTCTCAAAAGATTTTAAGAAAGAGGAGGAACAGCAGGGTGGTGGAAGTAGTGCTCAACCCTTTCCCTCTGTGAGGGAAAAATACATGTCTTTCCCCAACATGGATAAAATCAAGTGCGGGGGAGGCTGTTTCTGAGTGGGAAAATAGACAGGCAGAATGGGTTAAGCAGCAATTCCCTTAAGCTGTTGTTCTTTCTTATAACTGCCTGACACCTGTGACTGCTTGTGGTCATTTAAAACAAAATCAGGGAGAACTTACATTCAATGATGTGACCCTCTGTGGCCACTCAGAAGGTATCAGTGAATTTCAATGGCCATTCTCCATCATTCATTTCAGTATGTTCCATAAGTGGGATAAAGTTGAATACAGCTTTGCCAAGTGAGAAATCCATCAGTCTCTAACATTGCTCTTCCACAGTTTCCAGAGCAGACCAGTCTCCTTGATTAGTATGGTTTGACCAACTGGAATGTCGAATGTGACCGCATTCTCACAGATGCTGCTTATATTACTTCTACCTTTTAAGCAACTGTTTCTATGTTCAACATCAACAAAGGCACATGACAAACTTACTGCAGGAAATTATAGATGACCCCTCCTACAATAGTTACAAATGGCAATGAAATGAGATCTCTCTCTTGCCTAGCACAGATAATCATAACATTAATAAGTAGCAACATGTGATTTGTTTTACCAAGCACAAAAAAGTTAGGTATGGCTCAATACTCCATGTTTCACTAATAAAGAAATTTTTGCTTATTTACTCTCTAAAAGTAAAAGACAAAACATAAATCGGGTACTTTTTATTACATTAACAAATTACAATCTGAGAACAATTGCTATCAAATGTTAACAAATTACATTGGAGTAATTTTGCAGGTAATAATCTACATTGATTTTTGTGTGTCCTTTTTATATGCAATGTGCATTTATCTACCGGACAACATTTAAAAAAACCCAACACAGTGGAGACACAGCCTCTGGGAAAAGATCAGCATTTTTACAGAAGGAAGTTTTCAAAAGAAAACGTAAAACTAATTTTTTCCACCCAGTTATTTCCCCAGAAGTTCCTTCAAACACGCAACATCCAACTCGAATAAGTAAACAAAGCTACAAATTCTGTGTGTCATTATTTCCACATGCAGCCAAAGGAAAGTTGAAAAATGTTTGGTTATTTCTTATTTAGAATACTTGAGAATCCCTTTATGACTTTGGATTCAAAAATAACAGGGAGAAAGATAAAATACACATCATTTTAAATATTGTGACATTTTAGACCAGTTAAGCTGCACTCAAGCTTTTAGCTTTGGCTTCCATTTGCTGCCTTTTACTGCAAGTTTGGAATCTAACATACAACACTCAAATGCATTTCTTTGGCTACAAAAGTTATTTATTCACCTATCCAGACACATTAGGTTGCTTTACTGGAAAGAAAGAAAGAAACATTATTCACCATGAGAGGGAAACTGCCAGAAACCCATCAGAAAAATACAGTGTACATGAGCTAGGAGCAGTTATGTCCACTATCCAACAACTGGTAGAAAAAGAAGTGGGGGCAGGAGAGAGAATAGGCACCCAACAGAAGAACTTTTGGAAATGCCTTTCCCATATGTGCGTTTTAGAATGATTTTGGTCTTTTAAACCTGATTCTCAGTGGAAAATTGCCTCATTTAACTATTGACATTCATTGAGATTACTTCTATTCTCTACATAAACGTTTCCTGACATGCAGACTAAGGCAGTGCCATTGTTCCCAATGGAGCACTAATGCAACATTCTGGATTAACACAGTGTAGAATCCAGAGGGGAAAAGGCTGTGGCACACAAAGACCACGCAGTGGAGTAGAATCAAGAATATTAATAGTTTAATGAAACAGATATTATTTACAGAAAGGCAAGTGCAGACTGCTTTCTATGCTCTTGCTGCTGGTTGTTTGTTAGCCCTGCCTCCAGTTCCAGACTGTACCAAAAAGTAACTGAAGCACCATTCAAGAGCTGGCCTGGGTCAAGGAATAGATTAACCAGAAACACCACATTCCACCCAATCTGTTGGCCACTGTGTCATTCTCCAAATTTGCTGATATAGTTTAGTTAGAGCCTTGACTGATTCTTCTTCTGTTGCTTGCCATATTTCTGTAGCTATTCCATCAATTCCTGTAGCCTTCCAACTTGGTAATGACCGGAGTGCTGATCTAACTTCATCTTCCCGTACTACTACTACTACTACTACTCCTACTACTACTACTACTACTACTACTATTATTATTATTATTATTATTATTATTTATTTATTTATTTATTTACACAGTGAGACAGGTGTTATTGACTGGTTTGTTTTATCCAGACATCGAGTCCTTCCCAAGGACCTGGGATGGCTGAATTTTATTGTCAATGTTGTTGCTGTTGTTATAGATATCATCACAGAATATAGGCTGTTCCCAGTAAAGGTGCTTTTTGTAATTGGCTGATGGTGATTTCTGTGGCCCCTATGGTGTTGAGGTGCTCTTCAAGGTCTTTTGGAACTGCACCCAGGGCACCAATTACCACTGGGATTATTTTGGTCTTTCTCTGCCACAGCCTTTCCATTTCAATTTGTAAATCTTTGTATTTTGTGATTTTTTTCTATTTCTTTATCTTCTATTCTGCTGTCCCCTGGTATTGTTATGTCGATTATTTTAACTTGTTTTTCTTTCTTCTCGACTACAGTTATATCTGGTATATTGTGTGGCAGATGTTTGTCTGTTTGTAGTTGGAAGTCCCATAATATTTTTACATCTTCATTTTTTTCAATTTTTTTCAATTTTATGGTCCCACCAATTTTTGGCTACATCATCATCATCATCATCATCATTA
This sequence comes from Hemicordylus capensis, assembly GCF_027244095.1. Taxonomy (NCBI): domain Eukaryota; kingdom Metazoa; phylum Chordata; class Lepidosauria; order Squamata; family Cordylidae; genus Hemicordylus; species Hemicordylus capensis. Next base: position 303,873,081 of record NC_069657.1, on the reverse strand, counting down.
TTTTACATTTATATCCTGCTCTTCCTCCACTTGAGTTTCTCCTCACAACAACCCTGTGATGTAGGTTAGGCTGAGAGAGAAGTGACTGGCCCAGAATCACACAGCTAGTATCATGGCTGAATGGGGATTTGAACTCAGGTCTCCCCGGTCCTAGTCCAGCACTCTAACCACTACACCACGCTGGCTCAGGGAATATCTTCTAGAGTATTTTGTATGTTGACGTCCCTGCTGTGCAGATTTTCAGTATACTCCTTCCATCTCTGATCTTCTCTGAGTCAATTACTATCTGTTTTTTGGCATCCCTTAACATACCAATTCGAGGTTGGAACCTCCTTCTGAGTTCAGAAATCTTTTTGAAAACTTGCCTTGTTTTTCTATGTCTATTTCCATCCTCAAGGTCTTTACAGATGTAGTATTGCTCCTTGACTCTTCTAACAGCTTTCTGAAATTCCCTATTAAGTTCCTTCCTGAGGTCTTTATCTTTCTTGACCTTGGCTTGTCTCCTCTTCTGGGCAATTTCCACCATCTGTTCTGACATCTATTTTGCTTTCTTCTGTTTCTTGTTCTTTGGCAGTCTCTTTTCACTTTCATCCTTAACAACTTCTTTGATTTCATTCCACAGTTCCTCTGGTTCCCAATCAATGAGGTTCAGAACTTCAACGCAGTTCCTTATGTTCTCCTTGAAAATGTTAGGTATATTCTCTAGATCGTATTGTGGAAGCTGGGTAGCTTTGTTTTTCCGCTTTAGCTTGATTTGGAACTTGCACATGAACAGTTCATGATCTGTTCCGCAATCGGGCCTTGGCCATGTCTTTGCTGTCATAACTGAGCTCTTCCACCTTGTTGCACCAATAATGTAATCAATTTGATTTCTGTGTACTCCATCTGGTGATGTCCATGTGTATAGGCGCTGCTTAGGTTGTTTGAAGAATGTGTTAGCAATGAAGAGATCATTGGCTTAGTCAGCAGAAACTAATAAGTCGTTCTCCTGCTTTGCTTCTGTTTCCTATGCCATATAGGCTGACTGTGTTTTCCTCCTAACTTTTTCCAACTTTGGCATTCCAGTCTCCAACTACCAGCATCACATCTTGCTTGCATGTTCTGTCAGTTTCAGACTGAACGTGAGCATAAAACTAATCAACTTTCTCTTCTTCTGCATCAGTTGTTGGGGCATAGGCTTGAAGAACTATCATGTTAAAGGGTTATCATGTTAAAATCTAATTGATATTTTAAGTGGTCACTGACCTCATTGTACCCAAGTACTGTCATTGCTATATCCTTCCTGACTATGAAAGCAATGCCATTCCTTCTTTGTTTTTCGTGTCCTGAGTAGTAAACGGTATGATTTTCTGACTGAAAGTGTCCCATTCCAGTCCATTTTAATTCACTAATGCTGAAGATGTCAGTCTGTAGTCAATTCATTTCATCTTTCACTGTTTCGAGCTTTCCTATATTCATGCTTCTTACATTCCACGTTCCCATTGTAATTCTGTCTTTGCAGCTTTGGATTTTCTTTTCCTGTATGGCAACATCAGCTGCTAAACATCCAAAAAGCTTTAGTCTAACCGCATCATAAACACCATTGGTAATCTGAGAGATCCTCAGCTCTTCCTCAGTAGCACGTTGAATCCCATCCGAACTGAGGGGCCCATCATCCGGCACTACATCGACAATCATTCCATTTTGTCTATCCATGTGGTTTTCTTGGTAAAATACAGGGGTGGTTTACCATTGCCTTCTCCCGCACAGTATGAAATGATGCCTTTATTATTGTCACTGAAGTGATTGTTCACCTCCAGTACCTTCCTATATCACTGCTGCCCAATATAGGTGCCTGATTGCTTTAGCTGGGCAGCTGGGATGACCTTCGTGCTTTGGGTGACCCTACTGGGAGTGTACTTCCCAGCGTATTTTGCTCATCCCTCCCAGGAACACCCCGCCACACACCACAATGAGGCAGCATAGCGGGACTGGGGGGGGCACAATAAATACCTCTATCTTATCTGCATTAAGCCTCTGTTATCCTTTATCCAGCCCATTATTGTCTCCAGGCAGGCATTTAGGGTGGTTAAGCCTTCTTCTGATGTTGTTGACATGGAGAAATAGATTAGGTGCTATCAGCATACAGAAAGCACCCTGCACCAAATCCCCTGATGATCTCTCTCAGCAGTTTCATATGGATGTTAAACAACATCAGAGATAATATGGAGCCCTGGGGGACACCATATGAAAGTTCAGATTTTGAATAGCAACCAAGGGGCACAATCTGGAATCTGCCTGAGAGGTAGGAGCGGAACCTCCGCAAAGCAGTGCCTCCCACCCTCAACCCCCTCAGACACTCCAGAAGGATACTATGGTCGATAGTATTGAAAGTTACAGAGAGATCCAAAAGGACCAACACACTCCCTCTGTTGATCCCCAATTGGAGATCATCTGTCAGGCCGGTCAGCGCAGTCTCCACCACATAACTTGCCCGAAAGCCAGTCTGAAATGGGTCTCAATATAGATATATGAGTTATCTTCCTTAGGAAGATCAGCCTGAAAAGCATTTGCCTGCCCCTGTTGGCGAGGACATGAGATAATCTGTGAGGATCTGCAGACTCTTGCATAGTGCTTCTTTTGCTCACAGCCATGGCAAGTTCTGCCCCTGGCAAGGCAAACATCCTTGTGGGGATAATATCCACCACAGTTGTAACAAATTCGTTAGGCCTTTTGCTCAGACACATATTGCATGGTTAAAGGTGGATGTAGCTCAAGAAAGTATTGGCTGCTTGCAACTGGGATGTCTCTGAAGCTTTTGTACGGTTTCCATTTGTGGGGCAAGACTGCCTTGCTCAATCAGTTGGGCATGTTGTTCACTACTTCATTTGCTCAAGCAGTGTCCAGTATTTTGGTGAGGGTCATTTGGGAATCACGTAGAATTTGTGGTCGAAGCTTGGCCAAAGAACATCTTTGTATTATCTGTGTCCTTATCTCATTGTCTGTGTTTGTGAATGCACAGGACTGTGTAATCTGAAAAAGACAGGTGTGATATGCATCAGTATTTTCTCCTTCCTTTTGATGTGCTTGCCAGAACATATACTGCTCAGTCTATGTTTTTGCAGAACTCAAAATACTTGTTGTGTGCTAGCTTTGCCTTTTCATAATCATCACTATTTCCAGTATCAGATAATGTTTTGAAAATCTGGTGAACTTCACTGCCTGCAAAATGTAACAGCATTGCCCACTTGGTGGTGGGGTCATTTTCTTTTATCACAAGAAATAGATTTTCCAGTCTTTCAAGCCAGTGGTCCCATCTAGGTCCCAATGCAGAGTGGGAGTCATGAATAGCAAATTCACAACAAAGACGGAAGCTCATTAAATTGGAAGAGGACCCTGTCACTGTTGGAAAAGTATGCCGTGCCACTGAATAAAAGAAATTCTCAAAATGGCTGCCACTCCACTCAGGCAGAGCTAAGAAACTATACAGTAGAGAAGATGTCTGCTGCATTCAAAGGCAGGCTACTACAAAAAGCCTGTGTTACACAGTCTGTTAACTCTATGAAGAAAAACTCAGAATTCCAAGTGAGGGAGAAACAGAAATAACTGGTTAGAAGACTGGTGTGTCTTTGTTTCTGCCCTTTGTCTTCCTTTTGTCCTCTCTGTGTCTTGTAGGCCTTTTCCTCTCTCTGTTGCTTTCTGTTATTGAGAATGGAGTTTTGTTGGTTGGTTGGTTTATGGAGGGGTTGTTAGCCACTCTTGTCACCATTGCAGAATTCAAGGGGAAGAGTTGTGGTATGCAAGGCCAAGGCAATGGAGTGGAATCAGGAATATTAATAGTTTGACGAAATAGATATTATGTACAGAGAGGCAAGTGCAGACTCCTTTTTAGTGATCTTGTTGCTGGCTGTTAGCCCTACCTCTACTCCAGGATTGGAATACAAATAACTAAAGCCCCAATCAAAGCTGCCCTGGACTAATGGATAGATTAAACCAAAACACCACAAATCGCAAGTAAAATTAAATTTTATTGCAAAGTTAGACTTGAAAAAAATCACTTGTCTCTAGCCTGATGTTCTACATCTATAAACTATGAGTAATCATTTGTTACCTCTGATCAGAACTGTGTGCAGCCTTGCTGACCAGTTTTAGGAATTGGTTTGATTTTATAGTATGTAAATTGGTTCATTTATAGTAAGTCAGATACAGATTTGTACTTGCATATGCAGGTTATGCCAGTGTTTAGCTCATGGGGTGAGATAAGAATTTGTCTATGTTCCCTTGGCCAGGATGTTGCACCTAAGGGATCTTGGGTTCTAGTAACCTGCAAGCCTGAAGTATGCCCATCCTTGATATAATCCCCTAAAGATTAAATACATGAGGTTTCAACCCAACTGATTGTATTCAGGGCTTCATTTTGTGTGAAATATAATGACATTTTGAAAGCAATTACACACAGGTACCAGAATTTTTTTTATTTTATTTTTATTTTATTTTATTATAGTATTTTATTTATTTTATTTATTTTATTATTATTTTATTTTATTTTTTGTTGCATTTATATACCGCCTTTCATTAAAAACAATCGCAAGGCAGTTTACAAAAGTTAAAAAAATATAATAAAATGACAATAAAAGTATTAAGCTAAAAATATAAAAACAAACCAAATTTAAAATCTATAAAATACAAGCATAAAAATGATACAACAGGTAAAAACACATAGAAGCAGCAATAAAAACAATTATGTAAAAGCCTGGATAAAAAGCCAAGATTTAACAAGCTTTCTAAAATCTGTGATGGAGTCCGAGGAGTGAATGGCCACTGGGAGAGCATTCCAAAGTCTCATAACTTGCAGTATTGTATATCATTTCACTACTCATCCCAGAAAGAGAATAGTTCTGATAGTGTACTGTTGGGGTCCCTTTTCCCAGCTAGTCTGGGTAAGGAGAACTCCTGCCCCCCGCAAGATACTTGCCAATTAACAGGAGACAAGAGGGAGATCCTTTTCAGTTCCTTTATTCAGCTGAGCAAAGCAACAGGGCAGCTTACTCTATGCATGCAGGCAGGGAGTAGCGCGACGACAAAGGGGTCACGTACACTCTTATACCCCTGAGTAAACAAGCTCACACAATTCCCCCCCTTCCCATATAAGGCTATTCCCCTCCCCCCCCAGCAAAGTGACTTTATTGGCTGTTTCAAGCTTGCTCTGTTTTCCTATACATTATCATATACATTTCATAGATTCACCCTTTTGCAAGGGCCCCAACCTTTCTTTCCTCTCCTTGCAGTTTTCTGGCTGAAGCAATAGCACCTGTCAGCAGCTAACTGTTCGCCTGTGGTTTGCACAGAAATCCCCTTCTTGTGACCTACATAGCTCAGACTCAGCCCCACAGCCTGCTTTTGGGTGCAATAAACTATTCTAACAGTTTCATGCAAGCATGGTTACAGAAGCAAAATGGCGTAGGTTAGGCTTACGCCATGCGCAGAACCCTTCAGTACAAAATTTCATGTTCTGGTTATAGCAAACAAGACAGCGTGTCTGTTGTACAGAAGAAACTGCTATGGGCACTATGCAAAATCAGCTGCTGAATGCAGAATAATGTATACTAGCTATAACTTTGGCCTGCTGTATATGCCGCAGAATGAGGTGGTAGAGTTCTGAGGTGGTAGGATAGACTGTACCATGTCAGACTGCTGTGGTGGAATACCAGTTTTGAACTGTACTGTCAGGGGCGTATCTAGGGTAGGGCAGGCAGGGCATGTGCCCCAGGCACCACTTGAAGGGGGCGCCATTTTTTAAAATGAAAAAAAAAAAAAGGCCACCGAAAACAAAACGGCCACCACGCATGCTCAAATGGCCTCTGCAAGGCCCTAGTATCTGGGGAAAGTAAATTCTCCATTTATTTTTAAAACTTATTTAATAGTGATGCTACAATGCATAGTAGAGAATTAGACAAGCACTTCTGTTTAGTTTTCCAAGTACACCTCCACATAGTATTTGGGTATTTCATGAGCCCCAGCATACTGAAATTTGTAGTTTTCGAGCATTTCTTGGTCTGGCTACGTCCACTGCTAAATAGTTTTTGAAATATTAAAAGATTAACGAGCTTGACTTGTATTTTTGAGCTGATATTATGGTAAAGTTATCTGAAAGATGGGTGTCAAATGTTTGGACAGGGGCGAAATTTCAGTGCTTGCCCTAGGTGCTCTGTTCCCTAGATACGCCTCTGTTACTGTATGTATGAACTCCTGTATGTATGAAACTATCTGCAAACAGAAGACTATTGCAACAGGAAGCATGCTGGGCTAGAACCTTTCTCTCTGATGTGCTAGGTTAAACAAATGCAGGGAGTTTGGTTTTTTGTTTACATGAGGGCAACTAATATCTTGTGAAGTGAGCACATTTGGACTAGCTAGTTCAGAAAGTCCGCTAACTTGTACTAAAAAAATGTGATTTGTAGAATTGTGCTATACCTCTTGCACAAATGTCCTCATTAAAACAAATGAGGCATGGTACACCTGTGCAACTGTTGTGTAAGTGCAAGCAGGCCTGCCATAGCACAACACTAGTTTGAAGCACAAGGTACAGACCTAGTGTGATTAAGAGTTTTGTGCTAGCGCAATGTCTTTCTGCAAATTAAGGCTCATTTACCCTCAACATGATGTTGCCTGGAATCATTAAAGTTCCAGTACATAACTGCAGACCATAGCCTGGGCTGTAGTGCTTTCATCATGTTACAAACACATCTCTCCTGTGTAACAAACCCAAGTTCCACACATTTTTTTTTGAATTTTCAGTAAAGGGGGAATCTAAAATAGTAGTTACATTCTATATTAAGCTATAATTGACCCTTTATCATTCTGAGAAGAACCACCAACCAAGCTAACTGGTATCTGAGCCATTCATCATTCTTTTGCTTTGTAAATTTTTTATTGGTTTTTACAATATCTTAACAATCCTGTTACATCTAATTAAGTAAATATAGACTTCCCGCTCATCAATCTGCGCAATTCATTAATTATACAAGTCAACCATTGCAGGTTGGGTAGAGTGAAATCGAGTTTGTAATGTGTAGGATATATGTTTTGAATTGCCATTCATCATTCTAATATTTGAAAGGTCTTGTCTTTGAACAGGGCCAGAGTGATGGCAGGATCTAACACTGTATTATATGGCAATGTCAGTCTGGAATGGAAGAACCAATTTCAGTAGTATCCTTGGTCTTCAATTACAAGGGAGTTAAAATCTCCACGTGCAAGAAAATCAGGACATTGCTGAGTTCATGCGCTGTAAACTGACCTACTGGCCTACACCCACGATAGTTCAATGATACAAGTAAAGCTGTTTGTATGGCTATTTTGAGGAGCTCAGGAATGTGTATACTAGTATCCTGTGACAGTCGCGTATATTACATGACACCTTTGCAGTAAATGTGATTGTTTGAGCCACTTTCCGCATGATTAAAATACACAACATTAGACTGTAGGAAGTGCAACTAAGACATACATTTCTAGAAGGGGCTGTATTGTACTGAGAACAGTTTTCAAGTTGGAATCCCTCAACTTTCATTAAATCATTTACTCTAGCATACATATCACTTTAATTTGCTCCATATTTTAGAAAGAAGCAGGAAAAATTGTGACAGAAATATATTTTTTCACTCCCAGCAGCACACATAACCTACTGTTATGAGGTTGTTCAGAAGATTTGGAAACAGAAAATAATTTTAGTTGTTAATGTCAAAAGGTGGTCCTCTCACTTAGGAGATGTCTGAAGGGATGCACAGGCTAGCTCAGGAAGTAAAGGGAAATCTGGCTAGGATTCACCTTTACAAGTACAGGAGATTCCCTAGCCTAAAGTGGGGCGGGGGGGAGGGAATATTTTGCCTTGAAAAGGAGGTGCCAGGGATGGTGGAGGTGGTTGCAGAAGCAGTGGAAGTGGCCGTAGCAGCAGACACATTGGGGGCAGGGGCTCCCCCAACCAACAAACACACACACACCCGCCAGCCTCCTAAATGACTGGGCCTGCTGCGGCCTGATTCAGGCCTCTTCACACATGTAGAGGCCCTTAGATTAGAATCTGCGCATGCACAGAGGCCCAAACCAGGCTGCAACCAGCCTGGACTGTCATTTGGGGGGGCGGGGGGAAGGTGTAGGAGGAGCCTCCACCGCCACCTCTGATGTGTCCACATTGTGTCTTAGTGCTGTGCACCCATTTGCATGAAGGTGCACTAGACCACTCTAGTGGGCAGATGCATCCACCCACTCACTTGGAGATTTAATTTCTAGAGACTATGGGGAAGGAGCTGAATCTCAAACAATGACAACTCTAGCAACTTACATGAAAAAAACTGAAGAAGACGCAAAAACAGGGACAGTGAATTACCAAAAACTGATTCCAGAAAATAGGGACTGCCCTTGACAGATAGGGACAGTTGGAGCCTATGCAGATGCTCCTACTGCTCAGGAAAGGAAGCAGTAATAATTCTGATGATTAAGACTTAAACTCAGAGGGCACCATTTAGCATGAGAGCATGTAGGACTGCTTTAAAAAATGGGCTCCAGAATGCCCAACTTGTGGCTCCCTGGACTGTAGCCAGATACTACGAAGACAACAATAGAAGGTGCTTTTGCTTTTTTGCATGTTTCAAAAAACATGGAAACAGGAATGTCAAATGGACTGATGCTATCATTGTTCAGATCAGCCTTGGCAGTGACTTTGTGCCTTTTCCTGTAATGACAAATACTTGTAGGCCAGATGGTTGAAAGAAAAGCAGCTGTTCGAAGAATCTAAAGTCTGGAAGCCATGGTTAGTCCAGAATAAATGGACCTAGAGCTTCATTCAGACATTCTCCTTAAGGACAGTATACTATTATGTGGGTGCCCATGTCTCTCAATCACAGAAGTGCTTGCCATCACTCTTATGGTCACCACTGCTTCATACAAAGGCGGTCAGCATCTGTGAGTGATGTGGCAGGGGGAGTGAGAGGGAATGATGGTCAGCAGAAGTGGGACTGGATTTCCATTCTTGCTTTAGGCAGAATAATCAGGTACACTTATCCTTAAGTAGAACATCTGAATGAGGCTTAGATTATTATTGATTAAATTAAGAGTCCCCCACTCCCAACACACAGCCCAGGTTCCTTAAAATTCTGTGTTGCACATGCAAATGAGAAGATGACCAAGGCCTCCTTACCTTACTAATTCCTGTCTACTACTCTTCTGAGATGCTTTCTTGTATTCTTTTGAATAATATTGGGTTATGTATGGTAAAGCTTATGGTTAGAACCTCTCACTGCTCTGTGGGGTACTGTCCACTGGTTTAAAATATCAATATATTTCATTAAGATATGTGTGTTATGATGAAAGTTCTATATTATCACAGAGTCTAGTTATAGGTCTCTAGTCAAAGATACAAATAAATATATTGGTACCAAAATTTAGGAGTAAAAAATCTGATATCCAATAACTGGAACAACATATTGTGAACACATGAACAAGTTCTGAAGGGTTTTCAGATAATTATGAGTTGATGAAGCCAAAGGCAGAGATAAAAGGCATTCTTATTAAGTATTTGCAGATAATCTATATATATAATTCTCCTGGGTGTGCCTTTAGAACGTGCGTCCCGGCAGCCCAGCTGATTGGCTGGGCTGCGGGGGCGCCTGATTGGGTAAGGCACACCCAGGAGAATTGCCTGGCTGGGCGGCTGCGGAGGCAAGGCGGCGGGCCCGGCCGCGGCGGAGGCAAGGCGGCAGGCCTGGCCGCGGCGGTGGGGGCACTCTCGGCCCGGCCGCCCATGGCGGAGGCACTCTCGGCCTGGCTGCCCGGCCGCCCACGGCGGAGGCACTCTCGGCCCGGCCGCCCGCCCGCCTGCAGCGGCACTCTAGGGGTGTGTGGAGGGAGGAGGAGGTGGTGGCATGGTGGGGGGGGTGAGGTGGAGGGAGCTGGCGGCGGCAGCACTGCTGGCTCTGCCCCCAGTCCCTGAGACGGCGGGGAATGGCTGTGTCCAGCTAGAGGAGCAGATGCTCTGCGCCCGGGCCCACTAGTTACAATTTAATACAGTGCAAAAAAGGAGGGTGTTATTACAGATTAGCACTTTGGCACAAAGAGCCTTTACTGGGAAGTAAACTGCATTTATTCCAATAGGGTTTGTTTCTGTCGGGATTTCCTGCTCTCCTCCGTGAGACAGGGTTGTTTACCCAGTCAAAAGGCAGGATGCCGGGAGAAGCAGGGGGTTCCAGACGTCAGGATAACCCCAGTAATTACCTTTCAGGAGTCAGGAAGGGCTCAGAAGGATGTGCAACAGCTGCTGGGGGGTGGGCAGGGGCAGCCCAAGAGGCAGCCGAATGGTGGAGAGGGAATAGCAATGCTATCAGCTCGACAGCTGTAAATGGGTGCAAAAAGGCTCATGAAGCGGGTGGAGTTGGAGAACAAGTCCCCTTTGGAAGCCAGGGATTGGGTGGCCAATTCACTTGCCTGACCACGGAAGAAGGAGCAAGCTGGAAGTGGGGAGGAGTGTCCCAAAGGTAGGGCTTTATTTAAGGCAGAAGCTGCCGAAGATGAGAGGATCAGCAGGGATGGGGGTTGTTGGTCCGGGAGAGGAGCTCAGGCTTTTGGCTCCCGCTGATGGAGGAAGGAGTGGACTGGATATATGTCCCTCCTGCCACAACTCTGAGGCAAATGCCCGTGCCTATAATTTATGGGCAAGAGGGTGGAAAGTTTATCTAGAGAATTCCTCCTCCCTAAACATGGACAGTTTCTAAATAATGTGTTTAGGATCCGTATACAAATCACTGAACACATTGCCTCATTGCAACCTTGTTCAAACAAACCAATTCAGAAATTCTTCCTCAAAAGAAAAACAATGCTTTCAATTTTAACTGAGCAAGGGCTTTTAAAGTAGTAAATTAAGACCTTTCTCTCTCAGTACATCCGTCTATATGCACTGAACACTCACATCCATGGTAACACTCCCCTATTAGGAGCAGGAGTATAATGTGTACAACACAGAAATATAATGTGTGAGCCCTCTGCTGGGCATAACAAAAAAATACCCCTGGACTTCCTCTGGTATAATACATTGCAATTCTCCTGTTAGGGCTTGTACAAAAGAGGCAGGTTTTGAGGATGAAAACAACTTTCCCCTTAGTGCTAAGGTTCTGACAGTCCTCATTCTGAGCCAGACTTTTGCTCAGGCCCAAGGATGGCATTAGTTAGGAAGCACACAGGCCAAAGGCCTGTAGCCGGGCAGAGTAGAGGGGACCCTGGTGACCTCACTCAGCAGCATATTTCTCCAATTCGTGGAAGATTTGAGAGCTTTATACCAGCCGGCAGCAGCAAATTCACCCTCTGGTGTCATGTGACTTCCCAGGCCAGGAGGTTTCCAGGCTGTTGTGCAAGTGTCCCAGCTGGAACTGCCTGCAGTCCTATAAGCTCCATTTGTCTCTATTTATCAACAGACAATCCGTGTCTCTGGTTCTGGTTTTCCCTCATAAAACAATCTCTGTTTTCCATTTTTTGTGTGGAGATGTTGGCTACAATCTCTTAAATTGTTGAGAAAATAATACTTTCCCCCTTCTGCTTAAAATGCAATAGACTATTGCTAGGAAGAGGCAATGTTCTCCCTCAAATATTTTTTCATTTGCCTGAGAGAATTTAAATCCCCTCCCCACTTCAAGTGGTGCCTCTCAGAGCAGCTAACATCAAGTTTACAAGCAATAATACACAATTATCAAAAGTAAAGCAGCAATAGCATGGTGGAAGTAACAGCTAGTGAGTGTGAGTGTGAGTGTGTGTGTGTGTGTGTGTGTGTGTGTGTGTGTGTGTGTGTGTGTGTGTAAAACCCCTACAAGATCTAAAAGGCTTGGGCAAACAGAGGCGATCTAGGGAAATTAGCGCCTAGGGCAAGGACTGAAATTGCACCCTCTGTCCAAACATCTGATTCCCATCTTTCAGATAACTTTACCATAATATCAGTTGAAAAATACAAGTCAAGCTCGTTAATCTTTTAATATTTCAAAAACTATGTAGCAGTGGACATAGCCAGACCAAAAAATGCTGCAAAACTACAAATTTCAGTATGCTGGGGCTCATGAAATACCCAAATACTATGTGGAGGTGTACTTGGAAAACTAGAAGTGCCTGTCTAATTCTCTACTATGCATTGTAGCATCACTATTACATAAGTTTTTAAAATAAACAGAGAATTTGACTTTTCCCAGATACTCTGAAAATAATTAAAGGATATGCAGAGTAAACTGTGTCACTGCTTGGAATATATTCTAGTATTTCAGAAAGACAGTTAAAATGAGAGAAAGAGAGCAAGAAACTCCCAGTGGCCTTAATACTAAGGATATCACACTGATTCAAAGTCAAACTCACCATTAATAGCCATATTATTAAGACATCACATTTAACTCACTTATCACAAGAAGCAAAGTAAGAGCAAATGAATACCATCCTAGCTCATAAGCTTCAGCTCAGTATTCGCAAGCCCTGATTCTCTGTATCTAGTGCCAAACTAAATATGTGTACAGTTATTTATATTATATATATATATATATATATATATATATATATATATATATATATATACACATACATATATACTTGTAGCCCCTTTGGGGGGCTTCCTAAAGGCTGTGGGGGGGTCTTCAAAGGTTCCCCCTCCCCCCGCAGGCCTCTAGGGCCTCTCAGGGACCATTTTAGCATGTGCGGTGGCCATTTTTTAAAATAAATTTTGTTTTTTAAAAATGGCTACTGAAAACAAAACGGCCCCTGCACATGCTCAAATGGTCTCTGTGAGGCCTGGCATAGCCTACGGCCTCACAGAGGCCATTTGAGCATGTGCTGTAGCCATTTGTTTTCAGCTGCCTTTTTTTATTTTAAAAAATGGTGCCTCCCCTTCAAGTGGCGCCCGGGGCACGTGCCCTGCCTGCCCTACACTAGATACGCCCCTGTGGGCAAATACCTCGTGCTGAAAAGGCATCAGAGTCTGTTCCAGACAAACCTGGAGATGCATTTCAAAGTCAGGACCCTATAATTGTAAGGGCCTTATCCTAGGTTTTCACCCATATAATCTTTTAAGGGCAGGGAGACCTTCAGCACAGCCTCCAAAGCCAGTCTTAATAGCAAGGCATGTTCATGAGGGTACAGGTGGTCCTTTACATCCTGGTCCCAAGTCAGGGTATTAAAGGTTAAAACCAGCACCTGAAAACCGACTAGTGCTTTCATTCTGCTAGTGAGTGCTGAGTGGAATGTAATTGTGTGAGTGTCATGGACAATAGGAGCAAAAGGTACATTGAGGCCTTCCAGTTCATCCTCTGGCCACAAGACTTACACTGTTCTGATCACATAGCATCACAGAGGCCATGTGTATCACAGAAAGGTTCTTGCATATCATATATAGCACACAGCTTCTTTTAACTGAGTAATCCATCAGTTCAATTTGAATAAATGTACAGAGTACTAAAACCTCAATATAGGTGCCCTTCTAGATATTGAAGTTACAATTTAAAAGGCATTTTCCCACTCGTAAAATACACCATCATCAAAAATAAACAATGCCCACAACTTTTAACATCACTGATTAAAATGTGCCCCCAACCAAACCTATTTCACCAAATCTATTAATTAAATTGTTCAGCGTACGGCAGCGGGGGTGGGGGAGATTCCTCCAAGTCATTACTCAGTCTGATCTAATAAAAGTTCCTTCATGGCCTCAAATAATGATTGAGCAGAATTCCACAGAGCTGTACCAAAATTCTGTGATTAAGTAATTCAATCTCCAATACTACAAATGCAGTACAATACTTCTGAACTTCAGGTTTGATAAGAGAGAGTGTAAATTGTCATCTTATTTTCAAGGCTGTGACTACAAGCAACCATGAAATAGTTCTCTTAAACTGGACAAAGTGCAACAATCCATGCCTTTTTTCATGATCTGTATGTCTGTTGTATTATATCTGAAAATGTGTTCACAAACCATTTCATGCAGGGACCACTCTTCCTTATTATGATGAAACTGTAGGCATCTTCCTGATGCTATGAAATAAATTCAGTGAACTGATAACAATAAGATTGTAGATGAACTAAAACATTCCCTTGCTGCATAACTGTATTTGTGCCACACTAACATTTTACAACGCATATGCAACTTGAACTTTGATCAGCCTTCATTACAAGGAGGAGCTCTCTTGCTGTGCTACAAGGTTGCTGCTCTCTGCAAATATCAAGTCAAGTTTCAGCTCTGCCTCTTAAGCATTCTCCCCTTTTATCACCACCTGAAATCAAGAGGCAGGATTTATGCTTCTCTAGAATCACATTCAGATAACACTTAAACAGTTACAATTACCGAGGTGAGTTTCCCTGTCATATCCAGGCAACATCACAAGTTAAGGTTGTTCTTGAGTATCCAGGATCTAGTTACGAGGAAGACAGGAGACATTGAGGCTATTCCCATGATCTCCCAAAGGCAGGCTCAGGGAGCCCAGCCCATGTTTTGGCGATCGTGTGATGCAATGGGAGCTGCATGGCTCCCAGCAGCTAGCCTCCATAAATACCTCTCCCCTTAAATGAGGTTAGCGGAACGCATGCTCCGCTAACCCCATTTACCCAATCACGAGGCACCTCAGAGCAGCTTCACACTGCAGCGACTCATGAGGAGACCCCCCCCAGGAGGCTGAAACAAGCCTCCTGGTCTTGGGGGTCTCCCCAGGATGCCCCATGCACTTGTGTGGGGCATTCTGGGACTTCTGGTCCCCGCAGCCCCTGCCAGCTCCTTAATGGAGCCGGCAATCATGTGGGCAGCTGATCTGGCGGCCCAGGGCTTCCTGCTTTCTCGTGTGCGTCCCCACTTAGCCCACCTTGGCTCTCCACACCAGGGATTCTCAACGCTGGGTCCCCAGATGTTATTGGACTTCAACTCCCATACTCCCCAACCAAAGGCCACTGGGGCTGGGGATGGTGGGAGTTGAAGTCCAATAACATCTGTGGACCCAACGCTGAGAATCCCTGCTCCACACTACTCATGTGGAGAGCCTCACTGTTTTGAGAAAAATTGAACTGAGCAGTTTCCTTTTCTCTCCTTTTCTCTCCACCACACACTGGTTTTTCCAGGCCTAACCCTTGCTTAGCATTTGTCTCAGCATTTGTATATCACTTCCTTGGGAAGATGGGCTAAGAATGTTGTGGGTTTTTAAAAAAACCCACCCTTGGTGGTCAAACCCAGTGATGTAGCAAGGTTGGAATGGGTCCTAGGACAAAAAGTGAAGATGGGCCCCTACTTCAGAGAGGCACATGGGGAAGAGCACAGAGCAAGTGTCACCCAGCTGGCACACACCCCTCTTTCAAGGGTCCAGGGACATTTGTTTCCACTTCCCGGTCAATTGTAGCTACACCCCTTGGTCAAACGCACAAAGGGCACCTTTGCCCTTTCTCCTGAAAAATAGTTTGACCTCAACAATAGAACCTCAGAACCAGGTCCCCTTTCCCCTATAACAGGGATAGGCAGAAGAAAGATTGGGGTCTACATGGGCTCATGGGGTGCAGTAGGTAAATGGCCCTACACCTTGAGCCACCTTTTTGCATTTGGCTCCACTATCCTCAACCTGAGCCCTATTATGCACCTGGCTCTCATTGGGCTTCTGGTTGGACTCCTGGGTTTACGGGTTTTTTGTTTTGTTTTGAAGCAAGCAAATTCTGCAAACTTGAAATCTGCCCACCCTTGCTCTAGCGCAGGACTACTCAACTTTGGCCTCCCAGCTGTTTTGGGCCTACAACTCCCATAATCCTTAGCCAGAATGGCCAAAAGCCAGGGGTTGTGGGAGTTGTAGGCCAATGTCTGAAGGAGGACCAAAGTTGAGCAGCCCTGCTCTAAGTATAACTGGCAGCCCTCGTTTTTTAATCTCTTTCTGAAGTAGGTTTTTCAGAGAATGTAGGGCAATTGGCTGCTGATGGTTTAATGACAGGAGTCACTGCCATCAATGGTGGCTATGCTGCATGAGTAGCTGGGGGCTCCTGATAGGCTTATTCTTCTTGAGCTGCAAATTGGGCCCATTTTGCCAGAATAGGCTAATGGTCATTGCCACTGCAGTGTATAAAGTTGGTGTAGCCTAGTGGTGAAGGGCAAAACTATGTGCTCTGCACAGCAGTTCTTTCCATCAAGGGCCCTCTGCTATCAGGCAGAGTAGTGTGGTGTTTTGAGTTAATTCATTCCTTGATCCAGGCCAGCTTTTAAATGATGCTTTAGTTACTTTAGTTCCGTCCTGGAGTAGAGGCAGGGCTAACAAACAATACTGATTCTACTCCACTGCCTTGTTCTAGCTTCCACTCCTCCCTGAGATATAAAACAGATGGCAGTCTGGGAGAGGGGTGCTCAAGGAATAGAATGACATGCAACATGAAGTACGCTCTAACCAAAGGTTGAAATCCCAATACATATTTACTTAGAGTAAGTCCCATTGAACTCAATAAGACTTACATGTGTGTCAACATGCATTATAGGATGGGCCATAAGGGTTACAAGCGCCATGGTCCAAATGCTACCTGAGCTGCCAGCTGACCAGGACCATGCCACATGAAAGCCCTATCCATATCTTATATTAAATACTCATATAATCTGTATTTAGTATACACAGCTACAGATCTGAATGCAGTTATGTTGAACACAGGTACACACTTTCTATATGTACCATGCATTTAAGGAACTTGCACCCAGGTCCACTTTTTAAATGAATGCAGGTACAGGCATTCACACAAAAACATGTGCCTGCGCACAGACATCTGAACGCAGGCATAACAACATGTCAGATTAGGGCTGCTAAGAGATCTGTACCGAGGTTCCCTTTTAAAATGATTGCAGGTACAGTCATTCCATGAAAACATCTACAAGTGTACAGACATCTGAATACAGATACAATAATGTCTGAATAGGGATATTACATAGCAACAAATCCAGTTTTACAACCAAATGTACATTCAACATTTGTAATTAAGAATAATTTATATACAGTACTGCATTTCCATTTTTAAAAGGGTTCTCAATGTGGTCAACACAGTAAAAGGATTAAGATGGTTCTGTCCTAAAATCCCAGTCTAAAAAGAAACTCAAGAGACACTCCACTAACAGCTAGTGCAGAGACATTGTACTGGGGTTGAATGGCAACAGTTGCTCTTCCCCCTGCTAAATATGAGAGTCATCACTTTAAATGTAGTTTATTTGCCAAGTTAAGCTGCTAACTGGGCAAAGAGGCACCTTTTAAAGTAGTTGCTGACTTATATTTAGCAGAGGAAAAGCAACTGTCCCTGTTCAATCCTATTGCTGGTGTCTCCTTTGTGTGTCTTTTTTAGATGGCGAGTCCTTCAGGGACAGGGAACCAGTTTCTCATTCCTTTGATAACCTTTGGGTGTGTGTATTGAAAAATAGTATATACATATTTTTATTAACAGCAACAACAACAGGAAGATGTCAGTCTTAGTTCTTTGACATGTGTGCTTATGTTAGGATAGTCTACCTGATTGTGGCTAACACCAAGGACATGTGAATTAAATAAAAATAAATGTTACTGCAGAATTATGTTTGAGTTGTGCCATTGGTTTTTAAAATGTGCTTCATCGTTATTACTTGAGGTTAAACTTCCCCTTCCAGGAAAGGCTGTTTCAATGAAATAAAATGTGTGATTTAAACTGTACAGAGAAATTGTATTGTGTATGCATAAACTTTTAGAATAGTACATTAACCTTTATTAATAGTTTTGAGGTAGACATCATAATCAACCCAGAAATGCTAATTTTTTGAAGCAGCGAGTATAAAAACTTGAGATAGTGCGAGACTGTGTTTTATTCTATGGTAGCAACTAAATATTTCACTTAGTTTTTAAAATTACTCTTCCAAGGATTTCTCATTAATCATTTACTTAGTCAATTTACTGAGATTAGAGACCACTTTAAAAGACAAGATATTTGCTTAAACAGAATATGTTTTGTTGACTACTTCCCAGGGCAGGCTATATGCTTGCAGCCATCATGCTTAATTCAAATGAATGTACATCTAAACAATTTATGTTTACATTTCTAATCATCCTATAGTAATTATGCCTTTTGTATTTATTGTTTTATTAGCAAGAGCCTTTACTGTTTTATTTCTGTTCATAAAATGTTTATAAATGCAAAGTGAACATTCTTTTCATCCGTTTGGGAAAAAGAACGTTTTTGCAAGCTTTACAAAGTTTTCTAAATTTTCATGGTATGTGTGGTGATGTTTGGTTTCATAACATGCATAATTAATTAACTGCAATGACATCAAGGAAACACTTTTCTCTTGGTGATTTAATATGTATACATTAATTATGAGAAATACAAAGATACCAGATTGCCTATGTATCAAAATAATTGGTAGTTTTTATTTTTATGGAAATAATGCATGGAAAAATATATGCATTATTCACAAATACCAATTTGCTTTCAAAGTATACTTCAGTACTGAAAGTGAGGAAACCTCTTTTGTTTTTGCAAATTTAGCATATTTCCTGCTAATTTTAATTCTTGTCCATTACCAAATTCTAATAATGAATTTACTATTGTACATGTAAATGCCCGGAGATGGGCAAATTTGAAAAAACAAACAAAGTTGATGCCTCTCCGTCTCATCTACAAATACTGGATAACATCCTAATGAAGAGCTTGCATAACAAGTATAGTTGTGCTAATGCAAGAAGATCATGTCTTCTTTATCATCCCTTCTGCTTAGAGATGCATATGTCAGACAGTATAGAAATATGATAAATATATAAATAAAAATAAATATCATTCTAAAAAACCCCTTAAATACTAGTTATGCAAACATTCCATTTAAAACAATTAAGACATGCCACAGCTGCGCAAGAATGCTTGTGATTGTGCAACGTTAGTCTGGAATGCAAGCTCCA